>NW_025960609.1:0-40764 GCF_023159225.1 Perognathus longimembris pacificus | reverse complement strand
AATCCAGATTCTTTTGGGGAGTTACCAGTACAGTAACCATACCAGGAAGTACTTAATTTATTAAGCTACTGCTTTTCTTAATCTCAGTGGAGATATTTACTGATAAACAGCTACCTACGCAGCATGTTCATGTCGTTCCTAAATGAGCTTTTATCTCTCTGCCCTCACCACAAATAAGATTCTTCGGAGGAGTTCCCAGTACATTATCCTTTCCCCTGTGTAATTACCTTAACAAGCTCCAGCTGTTTTTATTCTCAGAAGGTTTAGTCCCTGATATACAGCTGCCTACCCCCCTTCGTAAGTGCAGGTCCTAAATGAGCTTTTTTCTCTGTTCCCTCACCACAATCCAGATTCTTTTGGGGAGTTACCAGTACAGTAACCATACCAGGAAGTACTTAATTTATGAAGCTACTGCTTTTCTTAATCTCAGTGGAGATATTTACTGATAAACAGCTACCTACGCAGCATGTTCATGTCATTCCTAAAAGAGCTTTTATCTCTCTGCCCTCACCAAAAATCAGATTCTTCTGATGAGTTCCCAGTACATTATCCTTTCCCCTGTGTAATTACCTTAACAAGCTCCAGCTGTTTTTATTCTCAGAAGTTTTACTCCCTGATATACAGCTGCCTACCCCCTTCGTAAGTGCAGGTCCTAAATGAGCTTTTTTCTCTGTTCCCTCACCACAATCCAGATTCTTTTGGGGAGTTACCAGTACAGTAACCATACCAGGAAGTACTTAAATTATTAAGCTACTGCTTTTCTTAATCTCAGTGGAGATATTTACTGATAAACAGCTACCTACGGAGCATGTTCATGTCGTTCCTAAATGAGCTTTTATCTCTCTGCCCTCACCACAAATCAGATTCTTCTGAGGAGTTCAAAGTACATTATCCTTTCCCCTGTGTAATTACCTTAACAATCTCCAGCTGTTTTTATTCTCAGAAGTTTACCTCCCTGATATACAGCTGCCTACCCCCTTCGTAAGTGCAGGTCCTAAATGAGCTTTTTTCTCTGTTCCCTCTTCACATTCCAGATTCTTTTGGGGAGTTTCCAGTACAGTAACCATACCAGGAATTACTTAATTTATTAAGCTACTGCTTTTCTTAATCTCAGTGGAGATATTTACTGATAAACAGCTACCTACCCAGCATGTTCATGTCGTTCCTAAATGAGCTTTTATCTCTCTCCCATCACCACAAATCAGATTCTTCTGAGGAGTTCCCAGTACATTATCCTTTCCCCTGTGTAATTACCTTAACAAGCTCCAGCTGTTTTTATTCTCAGAAGGTTTACTCCCTGATATACAGCTGCCTACCCCCTTCGTAAGTGCAGGTCCTAAATGAGCTTTTTTCTCTGTTCCCTCACCACAATCCAGATTTTTTTGGGGAGTTACCAGTACAGTAACCATACCAGGAAGTACTTAATTTATTAAGCTACTGCTTTTCTTAATCTCAGTGGAGATATTTACTGATAAACAGCTACCTACGCAGCATGTTCATGTCGTTCCTATATGAGCTTTTACTCTCTGCCCTCACCACAAATCAGATTCTTCTGAGGAGTTCCCAGTACATTATCCTTTCCCCTGTGTAATTAACTTAACAAGCTCCAGCTGTTTTTATTCTCAGAAGGTTTACTCCCTGATATACAGCTGCCTACCCCCTTCGTAAGTGCAGGTCCTAAATGAGCTTTTTTCTCTGCTCCCTCACCACAATCCAGATTCTTTTGGGGAGTTACCAGTACGGTAACCATACCAGGAAGTACTTAATTTATTAAGCTACTGCTTTTCTTAATCTCAGTGGAGATATTTACTGATAAACAGCTGCCTACGCAGCATGTTCATGTCGTTCCTAAATGAGCTTTTATCTCTCTGCCCTCACCACAAATCAGATTCTTCTGAGGAGTTCCGAGTACATTATCCTTTTCCCTGTGTAATTACCTTAACAAGCTCCAGCTGTTTTTATTCTCAGAAGGTTTACTCCCTGATATACAGCTGCCTACCCACTTCTTAAGTGCCGGTCCTAAATGAGCTTTTTTCTCTGTTCCCTCACCACAATCCAGATTCTTTTGGGGAGTTACCAGTACAGTAACCATACCAGGAAGTACTTAATTTATTAAGCTACTGCTTTTCTTAATCTCAGTGGAGATATTTACTGATAAACAGCTACCTACGCAGCATGTTCATGTCGTTCCTAAATGAGCTTTTATCTCTCTGCCCTCACCACAAATCAGATCTTCTGAGGAGTTCCCAGTACATTATCCTTTTCCCTGTGTAATTACCTTAACAAGCTCCAGCTGTTTTTATTCTCAGAAGGTTGACTCCCTGATATACAGCTGCCTACCCCCTTCGTAAGTGCAGGTCCTAAATGAGCTTTTTTCTCTGTTCCCTCACCACAATGCAGATTCTTTTGGGGAGTTACCAGTACAGTAACCATACCAGGAAGTACTTAATTTATTAAGCTACTGCTTTTCTTAATCTCAGTGGAGATATTTACTGATAAACAGCTACCTACGCAGCATGTTCATGTCGTTCCTAAATGAGCTTTTATCTCTCTGCCCTCACCACAAATCAGATTCTTCTGAGGAGTTCCCAGTACATTATCCTTTCCCCTGTGTAATTACCTTAACAAGCTCCAGCTGTTTTTATTCTCAGAAGGTTTACTCCCTGATATACAGCTGCCGACCCCCTTCGTAAGTGCAGGTCCTAAATGAGCTTTTTTCTCTGTTCCCTCACCACAATCCAGATTCTTTTGGGGAGTTACCAGTACAGTAACCATACCAGGAAGTACTAAATTTATTAAGCTACTGCTTTTCTTAATCTCAGTGGAGATATTTACTGATAAACAGCTACCTACGCAGCATGTTCATGTCGTTCCTAAATGAGCTTTTATCTCTCTGCCCTCACCACAAATCAGATTCTTCTGAGGAGTTCCCAGTACATTATCCTTTCCCCTGTGTAATTACCTTAACCAGCTCCAGCTGTTTTTATTCTCAGAAGGTTTACTCCCTGATATACAGCTGCCTACCCCCTTCGTAAGTGCAGGTCTTAAATGAGCTTTTTTTGTGTTCCCTCACCACAATCCAGATTCTTTTGGGGAGTTACCAGTACAGTAACCATACCAGGAAGTACTTCATTTATTAAGCTACAGCTTTTCTTAATCTCAGTGGAGATATTTACTGATAAACAGCTACCTACGCAACATGTTCATGTCGTTCCTAAATGAGCTTTTATCTCTCTGCCCTCACCACAAATCAGATTCTTCTGAGGAGTTTCCAGTACATTATCCTTTCCCCTGTGTAATTACCTTAACAAGCTCCAGCTGTTTTTATTCCCAGAAGGTTTATTCCCTGATATACAGCTGCCTACCCCCTTCGTAAGTGCAGGTCCTAAATGAGCTTTTTTCTCTGTTCCCTCACCACAATCCAGATTCTTTTGGGGAGTTACCAGTACAGTAACCATACCAGGAAAGTACTTAATTTATTAAGCTACTGCTTTTCTTAATCTCAGTGGAGATATTTACTGATAAACAGCTACCTACGCTGCATGTTCCTGTCGTTCCTAAATGAGCTTTTATCTCTCTGCCCTCACCACAAATCAGATTCTTCTGAGGAGTTCCCAGTACATTATCCTTTCCCCTGTGTAATTACCTTAACAAGCTCCAGCTGTTTTTATTCTCAGTAGGTTTACTCCCTGATATACAGCTGCCTACCCCCTTGGTAACTGCAGGTCCTAAATGAGCTTTTTTCTCTGTTCCCTCACCACAATCCAGATTCTTTTGGGGAGTTACCAGTACAGTAACCATACCAGGAAGTACTTAATTTATTAAGCTACTGCTTTTCTTAATCTCAGTGGAGATATTTACTGATAAACAGCTACCTACGCAGCATGTTCATGTCGTTCCTAAATGAGCTTTTATCTCTCTGCCCTCACCACAAATCAGATTCTTCTGAGGAGTTCCCAGTACATTATCCTTTCCCCTGTGTAATTACCTTAACAAGCTCCAGCTGTTTTTATTCTCAGAAGGTTTACTCCCTGATATACAGCTGCCTACCCCCTTCGTAAGTGCAGGTCCTAAATGAGCTTTTTTCTCTGTTCCCTCACCACAATCCAGATTCTTTTGGGGAGTTACCAGTACAGTAACCATACCAGGAAGTACTTAATTTATTAAGCTACTGCTTTTCTTAATCTCAGTGGAGATATTTACTGATAAACAGCTACCTACGCAGCATGTTCATGTCGTTCCTAAATGAGCTTTTATCTCTCTGCCCTCACCACAAATCAGATTCTTCTGAGGAGTTCCCAGTACATTATCCTTTCCCCTGTGTAATTACCTTAACAAGCTCCAGCTGTTTTTATTCTCAGAAGGTTTACTCCCTGATATACAGCTGCCTACCACCTTCGTAAGTGCAGGTCCTAAATGAGCTTTTTTCTCTGTTCCCTCACCACAATCCAGATTCTTTTGGGGAGTTACCAGTAGAGTAACCATACCAGGAAGTACTTAATTTATTAAGCTACTGCTTTTCTTAATCTCAGTGGAGATATTTACTGATAAACAGCTACCTACGCAGCATGTTCATGTCGTTCCTAAATGAGCTTTTATCTCTCTGCCCTCACCACAAATCAGATTCTTCTGAGGAGTTCCCAGTACATTATCCTTTCCCCCTGTGTAATTACCTTAACCAGCTCCAGCTGTTTTTATTCTCAGAAGGTTTACTCCCTGATATACAGCTGCCTACCCCCTTCGTAAGTGCAGGTCCTAAATGAGCTTTTTTTGTGTTCCCTCACCACAATCCAGATTCTTTTGGGGAGTTACCAGTACAGTAACCATACCAGGAAGTACTTCATTTATTAAGCTACAGCTTTTCTTAATCTCAGTGGAGATATTTACTGATAAACAGCTACCTACGCAACATGTTCATGTCGTTCCTAAATGAGCTTTTATCTCTCTGCCCTCACCACAAATCAGATTCTTCTGAGGAGTTTCCAGTACATTATCCTTTCCCCTGTGTAATTACCTTAACAAGCTCCAGCTGTTTTTATTCCCAGAAGGTTTACTCCCTGATATACAGCTGCCTACCCTCTTCGTAAGTGCAGGTCCTAAATGAGCTTTTTTCTCTGTTCCCTCACCACAATCCAGATTCTTTTGGGGAGTTACCAGTACAGTAACCATACCAGGAAAGTACTTAATTTATTAAGCTACTGCTTTTCTTAATCTCAGTGGAGATATTTACTGATAAACAGCTACCTACGCTGCATGTTCATGTCGTTCCTAAATGAGCTTTTATCTCTCTGCCCTCACCACAAATCAGATTCTTCTGAGGAGTTCCCAGTACATTATCCTTTCCCCTGTGTAATTACCTTAACAAGCTCCAGCTGTTTTTATTCTCAGTAGGTTTACTCCCTGATATACAGCTGCCTACCCCCTTGGTAACTGCAGGTCCTAAATGAGCTTTTTTCTCTGTTCCCTCACCACAATCCAGATTCTTTTGGGGAGTTACCAGTACAGTAACCATACCAGGAAGTACTTAATTTATTAAGCTACTGCTTTTCTTAATCTCAGTGGAGATATTTACTGATAAACAGCTACCTACGCAGCATGTTCATGTCGTTCCTAAATGAGCTTTTATCTCTCTGCCCTCACCACAAATCAGATTCTTCTGAGGAGTTCCCAGTACATTATCCTTTCCCCTGTGTAATTACCTTAACAAGCTCCAGCTGTTTTTATTCTCAGAAGGTTTACTCCCTGATATACAGCTGCCTACCCCCTTCGTAAGTGCAGGTCCTAAATGAGCTTTTTTCTCTGTTCCCTCACCACAATCCAGATTCTTTTGGGGAGTTACCAGTACAGTAACCATACCAGGAAGTACTTAATTTATTAAGCTACTGCTTTTCTTAATCTCAGTGGAGATATTTACTGATAAACAGCTACCTACGCAGCATGTTCATGTCGTTCCTAAATGAGCTTTTTATCTCTCTGCCCTCACCACAAATCAGATTCTTCTGAGGAGTTCCCAGTACATTATCCTTTCCCCTGTGTAATTACCTTAACAAGCTCCAGCTGTTTTTATTCTCAGAAGGTTTACTCCCTGATATACAGCTGCCTACCACCTTCGTATGTGCAGGTCCTAAATGAGCTTTTTTCTCTGTTCCCTCACCACAATCCAGATTCTTTTGGGGAGTTACCAGTAGAGTAACCATACCAGGAAGTACTTAATTTATTAAGCTACTGCTTTTCTTAATCTCAGTGGAGATATTTACTGATAAACAGCTACCTACGCAGCATGTTCATGTCGTTCCTAAATGAGCTTTTATCTCTCTGCCCTCACCACAAATCAGATTCTTCTGAGGAGTTCCCAGTACATTATCCTTTCCCCTGTGTAATTACCTTAACAAGCTCCAGCTGTTTTTATTCTCAGAAGGTTTACTCCCTGATATACAGCTGCCTACCCCCTTCGTAAGTGCAGGTCCTAAATGAGCTTTTTTCTCTGTTCCCTCACCACAATCCAGATTCTTTTGGGGAGTTACCAGTACAGTAACCATACCAGGAAGTACTTAATTTATTAAGCTACTGCTTTTCTTAATCTCAGTGGAGATATTTACTGATAAACAGCTACCTACGCAGCATGTTCATGTCGTTCCTAAATGAGCTTTTATCTCTCTGCCCTCACCACAAATCAGATTCTTCTGAGGAGTTCCCAGTACATTATCCTTTCCCCTGTGTAATTACATTAACAAGTTCCAGCTGTTTTTATTCTCAGAAGGTTTACTCCCTGATATACAGCTGCCTACCCCCTTCGTAAGTACAGGTCCTAAATGAGCTTTTTTCTCTGTTCCCTCACCACAATCCAGATTCTTTTGGGGAGTTACCAGTACAGTAACCATACCAGGAAGTACTTAATTTATTAAGCTACTGCTTTTCTTAATCTCAGTGGAGATATTTACTGATAAACAGCTACCTACGCAGCATGTTCATGTCGTTCCTAAATGACCTTTTATTTCTCTGCCCTCACCACAAATCAGATTCTTCTGAGGAGTTCCCAGTACATTATCCTTTCCCTGTGTAATTACCTTAACAAGCTCCAGCTGTTTTTATTCTCAGAAGGTTTACTCCCTGATATACAGCTGCCTACCCCCTTCGTAAGTGCAGGTCCTAAATGAGCTTTTTTCTCTGTTCCCTCACCACAATCCAGATTCTTTTGGGGAGTTCCAAGTACATTAACCATACCAGGAAGTACTTAATTTATTAAGCTACTGCTTTTCTTAATCTCAGTGGAGATATTTACTGATAAACAGCTACCTACGCAGCATGTTCATGTCGTTCCTAAATGAGCTTTTATCTCTCTGCCCTCACCACAAATCAGATTCTTCTGAGGAGTTCCCAGTACATTATCCTTTCCCCAGTGTAATTACCTTAACAAGCTCCAGCTGTTTTTATTCTCAGAAGGGTTACTCCCTGATATACAGCTGCCTACCCCCTTCGTAAGTGCAGGTCCTAAATGAGCTTTTTTCTCTGTTCCCTCACCACAATCCAGATTCTTTTGGGGAGTTACCAGTACAGTAACCATACCAGGAAGTACTTAATTTATTAAGCTACTGCTTTTTCTTAATCTCAGTGGAGATATTTACTGATAAACAGCTACTACGCAGCATGTTCATGTCGTTCCTAAATGAGCTTTTATCTCTCTGCCCTCACCACAAATCAGATTCTTCTGAGGAGTTCCCAGTACATTATCCTTTCCCCTGTGTAATTACCTTACAAGCTCCAGCTGTTTTTATTCTCAGAAGGTTTACTCCCTGATATACAGCTGCCTACCCCCTTCGTAAGTGCAGGTCCTAAATGAGCTTTTTTCTCTGTTCCCTCACCACAATCCAGATTCTTTTGGGGAGTTACCAGTACAGTAACCATACCAGGAAGTACTTAATTTATTAAGCTACTGCTTTTCTTAATCTCAGTGGAGATATTTACTGATAAACAGCTACCTACGCAGCATGTTCATGTCGTTCCTAAATGAGCTTTTATCTCTCTGCCCTCACCACAAATCAGATTCTTCTGAGGAGTTCCCAGTACATTATCCTTTCCCCTGTGTAATTACATTAACAAGTTCCAGCTGTTTTTATTCTCAGAAGGTTTACTCCCTGATATACAGCTGCCTACCCCCTTCGTAAGTGCAGGTCCTAAATGAGCTTTTTTCTCTGTTCCCTCACCACAATCCAGATTCTTTTGGGGAGTTACCAGTACAGTAACCATACCAGGAAGTACTTAATTTATTAAACTACAGCTTTTCTTAATCTCAGTGGAGATATTTACTGATAATCAGCTACATACGCAGCATGTTCATGTCGTTCCTAAATGAGCTTTTATCTCTCTGCCCTCAACCACAAATCAGATTCTTCTGAGGAGTTCCCAGTACATTATCCTTTCCCCTGTGTAATTACCTTAACAAGCTCCAGCTGTTTTTATTCTCAGAAGGTTTACTCCCTGATATACAGCTGCCTACCCCCTTCGTAAGTGCAGGTCCTAAATGAGCTTTTTTCTCTGTTCCCTCACCACAATCCAGATTCTTTTGGGGAGTTACCAGTACAGTAACCATACCAGGAAGTACTTAATTTATTAAGCTACTGCTTTTCTTAATCTCAGTGGAGATATTTACTGATAAACAGCTACATACGCAGCATGTTCATGTCGTTCCTAAATGAGCTTTTATCTCTCTGCCCTCACCACAAATCAGATTCTTCTGAGGAGTTCCCAGTACATTATCCTTTCCCCTGTGTAATTACCTTAACCAGCTCCAGCTGTTTTTATTCTCAGAAGGTTTACTCCCTGATATACAGCTGCCTACCCCCTTCGTAAGTGCAGGTCCTAAATGAGCTTTTTTTGTGTTCCCTCACCACAATCCAGATTCTTTTGGGGAGTTACCAGTACAGTAACCATACCAGGAAGTACTTCATTTATTAAGCTACAGCTTTTCTTAATCTCAGTGGAGATATTTACTGATAAACAGCTACCTACGCAGCATGTTCATGTCGTTCCTAAATGAGCTTTTATCTCTCTGCCCTCACCACAAATCAGATTCTTCTGAGGAGTTCCCAGTACATTATCCTTTCCCCTGTGTAATTACCTTAACAAGCTCCAGCTGTTTTTATTCCCAGAAGGTTTACTCCCTGATATACAGCTGCCTACCCCCTTCGTAAGTGCAGGTCCTAAATGAGCTTTTTTCTCTGTTCCCTCACCACAATCCAGATTCTTTTGGGGAGTTACCAGTACAGTAACCATACCAGGAAAGTACTTAATTTATTAAGCTACTGCTTTTCTTAATCTCAGTGGAGATATTTACTGATAAACGCTACCTACGCTGCATGTTCATGTCGTTCCTAAATGAGCTTTTATCTCTCTGCCCTCACCACAAATCAGATTCTTCTGAGGAGTTCCCAGTACATTATCCTTTCCCCTGTGTAATTACCTTAACAAGCTCCAGCTGTTTTTATTCTCAGAAGGTTTACTCCCTGATATACAGCTGCCTACCCCCTTCGTAACTGCAGGTCCTAAATGAGTTTTTTTTCTCTGTTCCATCACCACAATCCAGATTCTTTTGGGGAGTTACCAGTACAGTAACCATACCAGGAAGTACTTAATTTATTAAGCTACTGCTTTTCTTAATCTCAGTGGAGATATTTACTGATAAACAGCTACCTACGCAGCATGTTCATGTCGTTCCTAAATGAGCTTTTATCTCTCTGCCCTCACCACAAATCAGATTCTTCTGAGGAGTTCCCAGTACATTATCCTTTCCCCTGTGTAATTACCTTAACAAGCTCCAGCTGTTTTTATTCTCAGAAGGTTTACTCCCTGATATACAGCTGCCTACCCCCTTCGTAAGTGCAGGTCCTAAATGAGCTTTTTTCTCTGTTCCCTCACCACAATCCAGATTCTTTTGGGGAGTTACCAGTACAGTAACCATACCAGGAAGTACTTAATTTATTAAGCTACTGCTTTTCTTAATCTCATTGGAGATATTTACTGATAAACAGCTACCTACGCAGCATGTTCATGTCGTTCCTAAATGAGCTTTTATCTCTCTGCCCTCACCACAAATCAGATTCTTCTGAGGAGTTCCCAGTACATTATCCTTTCCCCTGTGTAATTACCTTAACAAGCTCCAGCTGTTTTTATTCTCAGAAGGTTTACTCCCTGATATACAGCTGCCTACCACCTTCGTAAGTGCAGGTCCTAAATGAGCTATTTTCTCTGTTCCCTCACCACAATCCAGATTCTTTTGGGGAGTTACCAGTAGAGTAACCATACCAGGAAGTACTTAATTTATTAAGCTACTGCTTTTCTTTATCTCAGTGGAGATATTTACTGATAAACAGCTACCTACGCAGCATGTTCATGTCGTTCCTAAATGAGCTTTTATCTCTCTGCCCTCACCACAAATCAGATTCTTCTGAGGAGTTCCCAGTACATTATCCTTTCCCCTGTGTAATTACCTTAACAAGCTCCAGCTGTTTTTATTCTCAGAAGTTTTACTCCCTGATATACAGCTGCCTACCCCCTTGGTAACTGCAGGTCCTAAATGAGCTTTTTTCTCTGTTCCCTCACCACAATCCAGATTCTTTTGGGGAGTTACCAGTACAGTAACCATACCAGGAAGTACTTAATTTATTAAGCTACTGCTTTTCTTAATCTCAGTGGAGATATTTACTGATAAACAGCTACCTATGCAGCATGTTCATGTCGTTCCTAAATGAGCTTTTATCTCTCTGCCCTCACCAAAAATCAGATTCTTCTGAGGAGTTCCCAGTACATTATCCTTTCCCCTGTGTAATTACCTTAACAAGCTCCAGCAGTTTTTATTCTCAGAAGGTTTACTCCCTGATATACAGCTGCCTACCCCCTTCGTAAGTGCAGGTCCTAAATGAGCTTTTTTCTCTGTTCCCTCACCACAATCCAGATTCTTTTGGGGAGTTACCAGTACAGTAACCATACCAGGAAGTACTTAATTTATTAAGCTACTGCTTTTCTTAATCTCAGTGGAGATATTTACTGATAAACAGCTACCTACGCAGCATGTTCATGTCGTTCCTAAATGAGCTTTTCTCTCTCTGCCCTCACCACAAATCAGATTCTTCTGAGGAGTTCCCAGTACATTATCCTTTCCCCTGTGTAATTACCTTAACAAGCTCCAGCTGTTTTTATTCTCAGAAGGTTTACTCCCTGATATACAGCTGCCTACCCCCTTCGTAAGTGCAGGTCCTAAATGAGCTTTTTTCTCTGTTCCCTCCCCACAATCCAGATTCTTTTGGGAGTTCCAAGTACATTAACCATACCAGGAAGTACTTAATTTATTAAGCTACTGCTTTTCTTAATCTCAGTGGAGATATTTACTGATAAACAGCTACCTACGCAGCATGTTCATGTCGTTCCTAAATGAGCTTTTATCTCTCTGCCCTCACCACAAATCAGATTCTTCTGAGGAGTTCGCAGTACATTATCCTTTCCCCTGTGTAATTACCTTAACAAGCTCCAGCTGTTTTTATTCTCAGAAGTGTTACTCCCTGATATACAGCTGCCTACCCCCTTCGTAAGTGCAGGTCCTAAATGAGCTTTTTTCTCTGTTCCCTCACCACAATCCAGATTCTTTTGGGGAGTTACCAGTACAGTAACCATACCAGGAAGTACTTAATTTATTAAGCTACTGCTTTTCTTAATCTCAGTGGAGATATTTACTGATAAACAGCTACCTACGCAGCCTGTTCATGTCGTTCCTAAATGAGCTTTTATCTCTCTGCCCTCACCACGAATCAGATTCTTCTGAGGAGTTCCCAGTACATTATCCTTTCCCCTGTGTAATTACCTTAACAAGCTCCAGCTGTTTTTATTCTCAGAAGGTTTACTCCCTGATATACAGCTGCCTACCCCCTTCGTAAGTGCAGGTCCTAAATGAGCTTTTTTCTCTGTTCCCTCACCACAATCCAGATTCTTTTGGGGAGTTACCAGTACAGTAACCATACCAGGAAGTACTTAATTTATTAAGCTACTGCTTTTCTTAATCTCAGTGGAGATATTTACTGATAAACAGCTACCTACGCAGCATGTTCATGTCGTTCCTAAATGAGCTTTTATCTCTCTGCCCTCACCACAAATCAGATTCTTCTGAGGAGTTCCCAGTACATTATCCTTTCCCCTGTGTAATTACCTTAACAAGCTCCAGCAGTTTTTATTCTCAGAAGGGTTACTCCCTGATATACAGCTGCCTACCCCCTTCGTAAGTGCAGGTCCTAAATGAGCTTTTTTCTCTGTTCCCTCACCACAATCCAGATTCTTTTGGGGAGTTACCAGTACAGTAACCATACCAGGAAGTACTTAATTTATTAAGCTAATGCTTTTCTTAATCTCAGTGGAGATATTTACTGATAAACAGCTACCTACGCAGCATGTTCATGTCGTTCCTAAATGAGCTTTTATCTCTCTGCCCTCACCACAAATCAGATTCTTCTGAGGAGTTCCCAGTACATTATCCTTTCCCCTGTGTAATTACCTTAACAAGCTCCAGCAGTTTTTATTCTCAGAAGGGTTACTCCCTGATATACAGCTGCCTACCCCCTTCGTAAGTGCAGGTCCTAAATGAGCTTTTTTCTCTGTTCCCTCACCACAATCCAGATTCTTTTGGGGAGTTACCAGTACAGTAACCATACCAGGAAGTACTTAATTTATTAAGCTAATGCTTTTCTTAATCTCAGTGGAGATATTTACTGATAAACAGCTACCTACGCAGCATGTTCATGTCGTTCCTAAATGAGCTTTTATCTCTCTGCCCTCACCACAAATCAGATTCTTCTGAGGAGTTCCCAGTACATTATCCTTTCCCCTGTGTAATTACCTTAACAAGCTCCAGCTGTTTTTATTCTCAGAAGGTTTACTCCGTGATATACAGCTGCCTACCCCCTTCGAAAGTGCAGGTCCTAAATGAGCTTTTTTCTCTGTTCCCTCCACACAATCCAGATTCTTTTGGGGAGTTCCAAGTACATTAACCATACCAGGAAGTACTTAATTTATTAAGCTACTGCTTTTCTTAATCTCAGTGGAGATATTTACTGATAAACAGCTACCTACGCAGCATGTTCATGTCGTTCCTAAATGAGCTTTTATCTCTCTGCCCTCACCACAAATCAGATTCTTCTGAGGAGTTCCCAGTACATTATCCTTTCCCCTGTGTAATTACCTTAACAAGCTCCAGCAGTTTTTATTCTCAGAAGGGTTACTCCCTGATATACAGCTGCCTACCCCCTTCGTAAGTGCAGGTCCTAAATGAGCTTTTTTCTCTGTTCCCTCACCACAATCCAGATTCTTTTGGGGAGTGACCAGTACAGTAACCATACCAGGAAGTACTTAATTTATTGAGCTACTGCTTTTCTTAATCTCAGTGGAGATATTTACTGATAAACAGCTACCTACGCAGCCTGTTCATGTCGTTCCTAAATGAGCTTTTATCTCTCTGCCCTCACCACGAATCAGATTCTTCTGAGGAGTTCCCAGTACATTATCCTTTCCCCTGTGTAATTACCTTAACAAGCTCCAGCTGTTTTCATTCTCAGAAGGTTTACTCCCTGATATACAGCTGCCTACCCCCTTCGTAAGTGCAGGTCCTAAATGAGCTTTCTTCTCTGTTCCCTCACCACAATCCAGATTCTTTTGGGGAGTTACCAGTACAGTAACCATACCAGGAAGTACTTAATTTATTAAGCTACTGCTTTTCTTAATCTCAGTGGAGATATTTACTGATAAACAGCTACCTACGCAGCATGTTCATGTCGTTCCTAAATGAGCTTTTATCTCTCTGCCCTCACCACCAATCAGATTCTTCTGAGGAGTTCCCAGTACATTATCCTTTCCCCTGTGTAATTACCTTAACAAGCTCCAGCAGTTTTTATTCTCAGAAGGGTTACTCCCTGATATACAGCTGCCTACCCCCTTCGTAAGTGCAGGTCCTAAATGAGCTTTTTTCTCTGTTCCCTCACCACAATCCAGATTCTTTTGGGGAGTTACCAGTACAGTAACCATACCAGGAAGTACTTAATTTATTAAGCTACTGCTTTTCTTAATCTCAGTGGAGATATTTACTGATAAACAGCTACCTACGCAGCATGTTCATGTCGTTCCTAAATGAGCTTTTATCTCTCTGCCCTCACCACAAATCAGATTCTTCTGAGGAGTTCCCAGTACATTATCCTTTCCCCTGTGTAATTACCTTAACAAGCTCCAGCTGTTTTTATTCTCAGAAGGTTTACTCCCTGATATACAGCTGACTACCCCCTTCGTAAGTGCAGGTCCTAAATGAGCTTTTTTCTCTGTTCCCTCACCACAATCCAGATTCTTTTGGGGAGTTACCAGTACAGTAACCATACCAGGAAGTACTTAATTTATTAAGCTACTGCTTTTCTTAATCTCAGTGGAGATATTTAATGATAAACAGCTACCTACGCAGCATGTTCATGTCGTTCCTAAATGAGCTTTTATCTCTCTGCCCTCACCACAAATCAGATTCTTCTGAGGAGTTCCCAGTACATTATCCTTTCCCCTGTGTAATTACCTTAACAAGCTCCAGCTGTTTTTATTCTCAGAAGGTTTACTCCCTGATATACAGCTGCCTACCACCTTCGTAAGTGCAGGTCCTAAATGAGCTTTTTTCTCTGTTCCCTCACCACAATCCAGATTCTTTTGGGGAGTTACCAGTACAGTAACCATACCAGGAAGTACTTAATTTATTAAGCTACTGCTTTTCTTAATCTCAGTGGAGATATTTACTGATAAACAGCTACCTACGCAGCATGTTCATGTCATTCCTAAATGAGCTTTTATCTCTCTGCCCTCACCACAAATCAGATTCTTCTGAGGAGTTCCCAGTACATTATCCTTTCCCCTGTGTAATTACCTTAACAAGCTCCAGCTGTTTTTATTCTCAGAAGGTTTACTCCCTGATATACAGCTGCCTAACCCCTTCGTAAGTGCAGGTCCTAAATGAGCTTTTTTCTCTGTTCCCTCACCACAATCCAGATTCTTTTGGGGAGTTACCAGTACAGTAACCATACCAGGAAGTACTTAATTTATTAAGCTACTGCTTTTCTTAATCTCAGTGGAGATATTTACTGATAAACAGCTACCTACGCAGCATGTTCATGTCGTTCCTAAATGAGCTTTTATCTCTCTGCCCTCACCACAAATCAGATTCTTCTGAGGAGTTCCCAGTACATTATCCTTTCCCCTGTGTAATTACATTAACAAGTTCCAGCTGTTTTTATTCTCAGAAGGTTTACTCCCTGATATACAGCTGCCTACCCCCTTCGTAAGTGCAGGTCCTAAATGAGCTTTTTTCTCTGTTCCCTCACCACAATCCAGATTCTTTTGGGGAGTTACCAGTACAGTAACCATACCAGGAAGTACTTAATTTATTAAGCTACTGCTTTTCTTAATCTCAGTGGAGATATTTACTGATAAACAGCTACCTACGCAGCATGTTCATGTCGTTCCTAAATGACCTTTTATTTCTCTGCCCTCACCACAAATCAGATTCTTCTGAGGAGTTCCCAGTACATTATCCTTTCCCCTGTGTAATTACCTTAAAAAGCTCCAGCTGTTTTTATTCTCAGAAGGTTTACTCCCTGATATACAGCTGCCTACCCCCTTCGTAAGTGCAGGTCCTAAATGAGCTTTTTTCTCTGTTCCCTCACCACAATCCAGATTCTTTTGGGGAGTTCCAAGTATATTAACCATACCAGGAAGTACTTAATTTATTAAGCTACTGCTTTTCTTAATCTCAGTGGAGATATTTACTGATAAACAGCTACCTACGCAGCATGTTCATGTCGTTCCTAAATGAGCTTTTATCTCTCTGCCCTCACCACAAATCAGATTCTTCTGAGGAGTTCCTAGTACATTATCCTTTCCCCAGTGTAATTACCTTAACAAGCTCCAGCTGTTTTTATTCTCAGAAGGGTTACTCCCTGATATACAGCTGCCTACCCCCTTCGTAAGTGCAGGTCCTAAATGAGCTTTTTTCTCTGTTCCCTCACCACAATCCAGATTCTTTTGGGGAGTTACCAGTACAGTAACCATACCAGGAAGTACTTAATTTATTAAGCTACTGCTTTTCTTAATCTCAGTGGAGATATTTACTGATAAACAGCTACCTACGCAGCATGTTCATGTCGTTCCTAAATGAGCTTTTATCTCTCTGCCCTCACCACAAATCAGATTCTTCTGAGGAGTTCCCAGTACATTATTCTTTCCCCTGTGTAATTACCTTAACAAGCTCCAGCTGTTTTTATTCTCAGAAGGTTTAATCCCTGATATACAGCTGCCTACCCCCTTCGTAAGTGCAGGTCCTAAATGAGCTTTTTTCTCTGTTCCCTCACCACAATCCAGAGTCTTTTGGGGAGTTACCAGTACAGTAACCATACCAGGAAGTACTTAATTTATTAAGCTACTGCTTTTCTTAATCTCAGTGGAGATATTTACTGATAAACAGCTACCTACGCAGCATGTTCATGTCGTTCCTAAATGAGCTTTTATCTCTCTGCCCTCACCACAAATCAGATTCTTCTGAGGAGTTCCCAGTACATTATCCTTTCCCCTGTGTAATTACATTAACAAGTTCCAGCTGTTTTTATTCTCAGAAGGTTTACTCCCTGATATACAGCTGCCTACCCCCTTCGTAAGTGCAGGTCCTAAATGAGCTTTTTTCTCTGTTCCCTCACCACAATCCAGATTCTTTTGGGGAGTTACCAGTACAGTAACCATACCAGGAAGTACTTAATTTATTAAACTACAGCTTTTCTTAATCTCAGTGGAGATATTTACTGATAATCAGCTACATACGCAGCATGTTCATGTCGTTCCTAAATGAGCTTTTATCTCTCTGCCCTCACCACAAATCAGATTCTTCTGAGGAGTTCCCAGTACATTATCCTTTCCCCTGTGTAATTACCTTAACAAGCTCCAGCTGTTTTTATTCTCAGAAGGTTTACTCCCTGATATACAGCTGCCTACCCCCTTCGTAAGTGCAGGTCCTAAATGAGCTTTTTTCTCTGTTCCCTCACCACAATCCAGATTCTTTTGGGGAGTTACCAGTACAGTAACCATACCAGGAAGTACTTAATTTATTAAGCTACTGCTTTTCTTAATCTCAGTGGAGATATTTACTGATAAACAGCTACCTACGCAGCATGTTCATGTCGTTCCTAAATGAGCTTTTATCTCTCTGCCCTCACCACAAATCAGATTCTTCTGAGGAGTTCCCAGTACATTATCCTTTCCCCTGTGTAATTACCTTAACCAGCTCCAGCTGTTTTTATTCTCAGAAGGTTTACTCCCTGATATACAGCTGCCTACCCCCTTCGTAAGTGCAGGTCCTAAATGAGCTTTTTTTGTGTTCCCTCACCACAATCCAGATTCTTTTGGGGAGTTACCAGTACAGTAACCATACCAGGAAGTACTTCATTTATTAAGCTACAGCTTTTCTTAATCTCAGTGGAGATATTTACTGATAAACAGCTACCTACGCAGCATGTTCATGTCGTTCCTAAATGAGCTTTTATCTCTCTGCCCTCACCACAAATCAGATTCTTCTGAGGAGTTCCCAGTACATTATCCTTTCCCCTGTGTAATTACCTTAACAAGCTCCAGCTGTTTTTATTCCCAGAAGGTTTACTCCCTGATATACAGCTGCCTACCCCCTTCGTAAGTGCAGGTCCTAAATGAGCTTTTTTCTCTGTTCCCTCACCACAATCCAGATTCTTTTGGGGAGTTACCAGTACAGTAACCATACCAGGAAAGTACTTAATTTATTAAGCTACTGCTTTTCTTAATCTCAGTGGAGATATTTACTGATAAACAGCTACCTACGCTGCATGTTCATGTCGTTCCTAAATGAGCTTTTATCTCTCTGCCCTCACCACAAATCAGATTCTTCTGAGGAGTTCCCAGTACATTATCCTTTCCCCTGTGTAATTACCTTAACAAGCTCCAGCTGTTTTTATTCTCAGAAGGTTTACTCCCTGATATACAGCTGCCTACCCCCTTGGTAACTGCAGGTCCTAAATGAGTTTTTTTCTCTGTTCCCTCACCACAATCCAGATTCTTTTGGGGAGTTACCAGTACAGTAACCATAGCAGGAAGTACTTAATTTATTAAGCTACTGCTTTTCTTAATCTCAGTGGAGATATTTACTGATAAACAGCTACCTACGCAGCATGTTCATGTCGTTCCTAAATGAGCTTTTATCTCTCTGCCCTCACCACAAATCAGATTCTTCTGAGGAGTTCCCAGTACATTATCCTTTCCCCTGTGTAATTACCTTAACAAGCTCCAGCTGTTTTTATTCTCAGAAGGGTTACTCCCTGATATACAGCTGCCTACCCCCTTCGTAAGTGCAGGTCCTAAATGAGCTTTTTTCTCTGTTCCCTCACCACAATTCAGATTCTTTTGGGGAGTTACCAGTACAGTAACCATACCAGGAAGTACTTAATTTATTAAGCTACTGCTTTTCTTAATCTCAGTGGAGATATTTACTGATAAACAGCTACCTACGCAGCATGTTCATGTCGTTCCTAAATGAGCTTTTATCTCTCTGCCCTCACCACAAATCAGATTCTTCTGAGGAGTTCCCAGTACATTATCCTTTCCCCTGTGTAATTACCTTAAAAAGCTCCAGCAGTTTTTATTCTCAGAAGGTTTACTCCCTGATATACAGCTGCCTACCCCCTTCGTAAGTGCAGGTCCTAAATGAGCTTTTTTCTCTGTTCCCTCACCACAATCCAGATTCTTTTGGGGAGTTACCAGTACAGTAACCATACCAGGAAGTACTTAATTTATTAAGCTACTGCTTTTCTTAATCTCAGTGGAGATATTTACTGATAAACAGCTACCTACGCAGCATGTTCATGTCGTTCCTAAATGAGCTTTTATCTCTCTGCCCTCACCACAAATCAGATTCTTCTGAGGAGTTCCCAGTACATTATCCTTTCCCCTGTGTAATTACCTTAACAAGCTCCAGCTGTTTTTATTCTCAGAAGGTTTACTCCCTGATATACAGCTGCCTACCCCCTTCGTAAGTGCAGGTCCTAAATGAGCTTTTTTCTCTGTTCCCTCCCCACAATCCAGATTCTTTTGGGGAGTTCCAAGTACATTAACCATACCAGGAAGTACTTAATTTATTAAGCTACTGCTTTTCTTAATCTCAGTGGAGATATTTACTGATAAACAGCTACCTACGCAGCATGTTCATGTCGTTCCTAAATGAGCTTTTATCTCTCTGCCCTCACCACAAATCAGATTCTTCTGAGGAGTTCGCAGTACATTATCCTTTCCCCTGTGTAATTACCTTAACAAGCTCCAGCTGTTTTTATTCTCAGAAGGGTTACTCCCTGATATACAGCTGCCTACCCCCTTCGTAAGTGCAGGTCCTAAATGAGCTTTTTTCTCTGTTCCCTCACCACAATCCAGATTCTTTTGGGGAGTTACCAGTACAGTAACCATACCAGGAAGTACTTAATTTATTAAGCTACTGCTTTTCTTAATCTCAGTGGAGATATTTACTGATAAACAGCTACCTACGCAGCCTGTTCATGTCGTTCCTAAATGAGCTTTTATCTCTCTGCCCTCACCACGAATCAGATTCTTCTGAGGAGTTCCCAGTACATTATCCTTTCCCCTGTGTAATTACCTTAACAAGCTCCAGCTGTTTTTATTCTCAGAAGGTTTACTCCCTGATATACAGCTGCCTACCCCCTTCGTAAGTGCAGGTCCTAAATGAGCTTTTTTCTCTGTTCCCTCACCACAATCCAGATTCTTTTGGGGAGTTACCAGTACAGTAACCATACCAGGAAGTACTTAATTTATTAAGCTACTGCTTTTCTTAATCTCAGTGGAGATATTTACTGATAAACACCTACCTACGCAGCATGTTCATGTCGTTCCTAAATGAGCTTTTATCTCTCTGCCCTCACCACAAATCAGATTCTTCTGAGGAGTTCCTAGTACATTATCCTTTCCCCAGTGTAATTACCTTAACAAGCTCCAGCTGTTTTTATTCTCAGAAGGGTTACTCCCTGATATACAGCTGCCTACCCCCTTCGTAAGTGCAGGTCCTAAATGAGCTTTTTTCTCTGTTCCCTCACCACAATCCAGATTCTTTTGGGGAGTTACCAGTACAGTAACCATACCAGGAAGTACTTAATTTATTAAGCTACTGCTTTTCTTAATCTCAGTGGAGATATTTACTGATAAACAGCTACCTACGCAGCATGTTCATGTCGTTCCTAAATGAGCTTTTATCTCTCTGCCCTCACCACAAATCAGATTCTTCTGAGGAGTTCCCAGTACATTATCCTTTCCCCTGTGTAATTACCTTAACAAGCTCCAGCTGTTTTTATTCTCAGAAGGTTTACTCCCTGATATACAGCTGCCTACCCCCTTCGTAAGTGCAGGTCCTAAATGAGCTTTTTTCTCTGTTCCCTCACCACAATCCAGATTCTTTTGGGGAGTTACCAGTACAGTAACCATACCAGGAAGTACTTAATTTATTAAGCTACTGCTTTTCTTAATCTCAGTGGAGATATTTACTGATAAACAGCTACCTACGCAGCATGTTCATGTCGTTCCTAAATGAGCTTTTATCTCTCTGCCCTCACCACAAATCAGATTCTTCTGAGGAGTTCCCAGTACATTATCCTTTCCCCTGTGTAATTACATTAACAAGTTCCAGCTGTTTTTATTCTCAGAAGGTTTACTCCCTGATATACAGCTGCCTACCCCCTTCGTAAGTGCAGGTCCTAAATGAGCTTTTTTCTCTGTTCCCTCACCACAATCCAGATTCTTTTGGGGAGTTACCAGTACAGTAACCATACCAGGAAGTACTTAATTTATTAAACTACAGCTTTTCTTAATCTCAGTGGAGATATTTACTGATAATCAGCTACATACGCAGCATGTTCATGTCGTTCCTAAATGAGCTTTTATCTCTCTGCCCTCACCACAAATCAGATTCTTCTGAGGAGTTCCCAGTACATTATCCTTTCCCCTGTGTAATTACCTTAACAAGCTCCAGCTGTTTTTATTCTCAGAAGGTTTACTCCCTGATATACAGCTGCCTACCCCCTTCGTAAGTGCAGGTCCTAAATGAGCTTTTTTCTCTGTTCCCTCACCACAATCCAGATTCTTTTGGGGAGTTACCAGTACAGTAACCATACCAGGAAGTACTTAATTTATTAAGCTACTGCTTTTCTTAATCTCAGTGGAGATATTTACTGATAAACAGCTACCTACGCAGCATGTTCATGTCGTTCCTAAATGAGCTTTTATCTCTCTGCCCTCACCACAAATCAGATTCTTCTGAGGAGTTCCCAGTACATTATCCTTTCCCCTGTGTAATTACCTTAACAAGCTCCAGCTGTTTTTATTCTCAGAAGGTTTACTCCCTGATATACAGCTGCCTACCCCCTTCGTAAGTGCAGGTCCTAAATGAGCTTTTTTCTCTGTTCCCTCACCACAATCCAGATTCTTTTGGGGAGTTACCAGTACAGTAACCATACCAGGAAGTACTTAATTTATTAAGCTACTGCTTTTCTTAATCTCAGTGGAGATATTTACTGATAAACAGCTACCTACGCAGCATGTTCATGTCGTTCCTAAATGAGCTTTTATCTCTCTGCCCTCACCACAAATCAGATTCTTCTGAGGAGTTCCCAGTACATTATCCTTTCCCCTGTGTAATTACATTAACAAGTTCCAGCTGTTTTTATTCTCAGAAGGTTTACTCCCTGATATACAGCTGCCTACCCCCTTCGTAAGTGCAGGTCCTAAATGAGCTTTTTTCTCTGTTCCCACACCACAATCCAGATTCTTTTGGGGAGTTACCAGTACAGTAACCATACCAGGAAGTACTTAATTTATTAAACTACAGCTTTTCTTAATCTCAGTGGAGATATTTACTGATAATCAGCTACATACGCAGCATGTTCATGTCGTTCCTAAATGAGCTTTTATCTCTCTGCCCTCACCACAAATCAGATTCTTCTGAGGAGTTCCCAGTACATTATCCTTTCCCCTGTGTAATTACCTTAACAAGCTCCAGCTGTTTTTATTCTCAGAAGGTTTACTCCCTGATATACAGCTGCCTACCCCCTTGGTAACTGCAGGTCCTAAATGAGTTTTTTTCTCTGTTCCCTCACCACAATCCAGATTCTTTTGGGGAGTTACCAGTACAGTAACCATAGCAGGAAGTACTTAATTTATTAAGCTACTGCTTTTCTTAATCTCAGTGGAGATATTTACTGATAAACAGCTACCTACGCAGCATGTTCATGTCGTTCCTAAATGAGCTTTTATCTCTCTGCCCTCACCACAAATCAGATTCTTCTGAGGAGTTCCCAGTACATTATCCTTTCCCCTGTGTAATTACCTTAACAAGCTCCAGCTGTTTTTATTCTCAGAAGGGTTACTCCCTGATATACAGCTGCCTACCCCCTTCGTAAGTGCAGGTCCTAAATGAGCTTTTTTCTCTGTTCCCTCACCACAATTCAGATTCTTTTGGGGAGTTACCAGTACAGTAACCATACCAGGAAGTACTTAATTTATTAAGCTACTGCTTTTCTTAATCTCAGTGGAGATATTTACTGATAAACAGCTACCTACGCAGCATGTTCATGTCGTTCCTAAATGAGCTTTTATCTCTCTGCCCTCACCACAAATCAGATTCTTCTGAGGAGTTCCCAGTACATTATCCTTTCCCCTGTGTAATTACCTTAAAAAGCTCCAGCAGTTTTTATTCTCAGAAGGTTTACTCCCTGATATACAGCTGCCTACCCCCTTCGTAAGTGCAGGTCCTAAATGAGCTTTTTTCTCTGTTCCCTCACCACAATCCAGATTCTTTTGGGGAGTTACCAGTACAGTAACCATACCAGGAAGTACTTAATTTATTAAGCTACTGCTTTTCTTAATCTCAGTGGAGATATTTACTGATAAACAGCTACCTACGCAGCATGTTCATGTCGTTCCTAAATGAGCTTTTATCTCTCTGCCCTCACCACAAATCAGATTCTTCTGAGGAGTTCCCAGTACATTATCCTTTCCCCTGTGTAATTACCTTAACAAGCTCCAGCTGTTTTTATTCTCAGAAGGTTTACTCCCTGATATACAGCTGCCTACCCCCTTCGTAAGTGCAGGTCCTAAATGAGCTTTTTTCTCTGTTCCCTCCCCACAATCCAGATTCTTTTGGGGAGTTCCAAGTACATTAACCATACCAGGAAGTACTTAATTTATTAAGCTACTGCTTTTCTTAATCTCAGTGGAGATATTTACTGATAAACAGCTACCTACGCAGCATGTTCATGTCGTTCCTAAATGAGCTTTTATCTCTCTGCCCTCACCACAAATCAGATTCTTCTGAGGAGTTCGCAGTACATTATCCTTTCCCCTGTGTAATTACCTTAACAAGCTCCAGCTGTTTTTATTCTCAGAAGGGTTACTCCCTGATATACAGCTGCCTACCCCCTTCGTAAGTGCAGGTCCTAAATGAGCTTTTTTCTCTGTTCCCTCACCACAATCCAGATTCTTTTGGGGAGTTACCAGTACAGTAACCATACCAGGAAGTACTTAATTTATTAAGCTACTGCTTTTCTTAATCTCAGTGGAGATATTTACTGATAAACAGCTACCTACGCAGCCTGTTCATGTCGTTCCTAAATGAGCTTTTATCTCTCTGCCCTCACCACGAATCAGATTCTTCTGAGGAGTTCCCAGTACATTATCCTTTCCCCTGTGTAATTACCTTAACAAGCTCCAGCTGTTTTTATTCTCAGAAGGTTTACTCCCTGATATACAGCTGCCTACCCCCTTCGTAAGTGCAGGTCCTAAATGAGCTTTTTTCTCTGTTCCCTCACCACAATCCAGATTCTTTTGGGGAGTTACCAGTACAGTAACCATACCAGGAAGTACTTAATTTATTAAGCTACTGCTTTTCTTAATCTCAGTGGAGATATTTACTTATAAACAGCTACCTACGCAGCATGTTCATGTCGTTCCTAAATGAGCTTTTATCTCTCTGCCCTCACCACAAATCAGATTCTTCTGAGGAGTTCCTAGTACATTATCCTTTCCCCAGTGTAATTACCTTAACAAGCTCCAGCTGTTTTTATTCTCAGAAGGGTTACTCCCTGATATACAGCTGCCTACCCCCTTCGTAAGTGCAGGTCCTAAATGAGCTTTTTTCTCTGTTCCCTCACCACAATCCAGATTCTTTTGGGGAGTTACCAGTACAGTAACCATACCAGGAAGTACTTAATTTATTAAGCTACTGCTTTTCTTAATCTCAGTGGAGATATTTACTGATAAACAGCTACCTACGCAGCATGTTCATGTCGTTCCTAAATGAGCTTTTATCTCTCTGCCCTCACCACAAATCAGATTCTTCTGAGGAGTTCCCAGTACATTATCCTTTCCCCTGTGTAATTACCTTAACAAGCTCCAGCTGTTTTTATTCTCAGAAGGTTTACTCCCTGATATACAGCTGCCTACCCCCTTCGTAAGTGCAGGTCCTAAATGAGCTTTTTTCTCTGTTCCCTCACCACAATCCAGATTCTTTTGGGGAGTTACCAGTACAGTAACCATACCAGGAAGTACTTAATTTATTAAGCTACTGCTTTTCTTAATCTCAGTGGAGATATTTACTGATAAACAGCTACCTACGCAGCATGTTCATGTCGTTCCTAAATGAGCTTTTATCTCTCTGCCCTCACCACAAATCAGATTCTTCTGAGGAGTTCCCAGTACATTATCCTTTCCCCTGTGTAATTACATTAACAAGTTCCAGCTGTTTTTATTCTCAGAAGGTTTACTCCCTGATATACAGCTGCCTACCCCCTTCGTAAGTGCAGGTCCTAAATGAGCTTTTTTCTCTGTTCCCTCACCACAATCCAGATTCTTTTGGGGAGTTACCAGTACAGTAACCATACCAGGAAGTACTTAATTTATTAAACTACAGCTTTTCTTAATCTCAGTGGAGATATTTACTGATAATCAGCTACATACGCAGCATGTTCATGTCGTTCCTAAATGAGCTTTTATCTCTCTGCCCTCACCACAAATCAGATTCTTCTGAGGAGTTCCCAGTACATTATCCTTTCCCCTGTGTAATTACCTTAACAAGCTCCAGCTGTTTTTATTCTCAGAAGGTTTACTCCCTGATATACAGCTGCCTACCCCCTTCGTAAGTGCAGGTCCTAAATGAGCTTTTTTCTCTGTTCCCTCACCACAATCCAGATTCTTTTGGGGAGTTACCAGTACAGTAACCATACCAGGAAGTACTTAATTTATTAAGCTACTGCTTTTCTTAATCTCAGTGGAGATATTTACTGATAAACAGCTACCTACGCAGCATGTTCATGTCGTTCCTAAATGAGCTTTTATCTCTCTGCCCTCACCACAAATCAGATTCTTCTGAGGAGTTCCCAGTACATTATCCTTTCCCCTGTGTAATTACCTTAACAAGCTCCAGCTGTTTTTATTCTCAGAAGGTTTACTCCCTGATATACAGCTGCCTACCCCCTTCGTAAGTGCAGGTCCTAAATGAGCTTTTTTCTCTGTTCCCTCACCACAATCCAGATTCTTTTGGGGAGTTACCAGTACAGTAACCATACCAGGAAGTACTTAATTTATTAAGCTACTGCTTTTCTTAATCTCAGTGGAGATATTTACTGATAAACAGCTACCTACGCAGCATGTTCATGTCGTTCCTAAATGAGCTTTTATCTCTCTGCCCTCACCACAAATCAGATTCTTCTGAGGAGTTCCCAGTACATTATCCTTTCCCCTGTGTAATTACATTAACAAGTTCCAGCTGTTTTTATTCTCAGAAGGTTTACTCCCTGATATACAGCTGCCTACCCCCTTCGTAAGTGCAGGTCCTAAATGAGCTTTTTTCTCTGTTCCCTCACCACAATCCAGATTCTTTTGGGGAGTTACCAGTACAGTAACCATACCAGGAAGTACTTAATTTATTAAACTACAGCTTTTCTTAATCTCAGTGGAGATATTTACTGATAATCAGCTACATACGCAGCATGTTCATGTCGTTCCTAAATGAGCTTTTATCTCTCTGCCCTCACCACAAATCAGATTCTTCTGAGGAGTTCCCAGTACATTATCCTTTCCCCTGTGTAATTACCTTAACAAGCTCCAGCTGTTTTTATTCTCAGAAGGTTTACTCCCTGATATACAGCTGCCTACCCCCTTCGTAAGTGCAGGTCCTAAATGAGCTTTTTTCTCTGTTCCCTCACCACAATCCAGATTCTTTTGGGGAGTTACCAGTACAGTAACCATACCAGGAAGTACTTAATTTATTAAGCTACTGCTTTTCTTAATCTCAGTGGAGATATTTACTGATAAACAGCTACCTACGCAGCATGTTCATGTCGTTCCTAAATGAGCTTTTATCTCTCTGCCCTCACCACAAATCAGATTCTTCTGAGGAGTTCCCAGTACATTATCCTTTCCCCTGTGTAATTACCTTAACAAGCTCCAGCTGTTTTTATTCTCAGAAGGTTTACTCCCTGATATACAGCTGCCTACCCCCTTCGTAAGTGCAGGTCCTAAATGAGCTTTTTTCTCTGTTCCCTCCCCACAATCCAGATTCTTTTGGGGAGTTCCAAGTATATTAACCATACCAGGAAGTACTTAATTTATTAAGCTACTGCTTTTCTTAATCTCAGTGGAGATATTTACTGATAAACAGCTACCTACGCAGCATGTTCATGTCGTTCCTAAATGAGCTTTTATCTCTCTGCCCTCACCACAAATCAGATTCTTCTGAGGAGTTCGCAGTACATTATCCTTTCCCCTGTGTAATTACCTTAACAAGCTCCAGCTGTTTTTATTCTCAGAAGGGTTACTCCCTGATATACAGCTGCCTACCCCCTTCGTAAGTGCAGGTCCTAAATGAGCTTTTTTCTCTGTTCCCTCACCACAATCCAGATTCTTTTGGGGAGTTACCAGTACAGTAACCATACCAGGAAGTACTTAATTTATTAAGCTACTGCTTTTATTAATCTCAGTGGAGATATTTACTGATAAACAGCTACCTACGCAGCCTGTTCATGTCGTTCCTAAATGAGCTTTTATCTCTCTGCCCTCACCACCAATCAGATTCTTCTGAGGAGTTCCCAGTACATTATCCTTTCCCCTGTGTAATTACCTTAACAAGCTCCAGCTGTTTTTATTCTCAGAAGGTTTACTCCCTGATATACAGCTGCCTACCCCCTTGGTAACTGCAGGTCCTAAATGAGTTTTTTTCTCTGTTCCCTCACCACAATCCAGATTCTTTTGGGGAGTTACCAGTACAGTAACCATACCAGGAAGTACTTAATTTATTAAGCTACTGCTTTTCTTAATCTCAGTGGAGATATTTACTGATAAACAGCTACCTACGCAGCATGTTCATGTCGTTCCTAAATGAGCTTTTATCTCTCTGCCCTCACCACAAATCAGATTCTTCTGAGGAGTTCCCAGTACATTATCCTTTCCCCTGTGTAATTACCTTAACAAGCTCCAGCTGTTTTTATTCTCAGAAGGGTTACTCCCTGATATACAGCTGCCTACCCCCTTCGTAAGTGCAGGTCCTAAATGAGCTTTTTTCTCTGTTCCCTCACCACAATTCAGATTCTTTTGGGGAGTTACCAGTACAGTAACCATACCAGGAAGTACTTAATTTATTAAGCTACTGCTTTTCTTAATCTCAGTGGAGATATTTACTGATAAACAGCTACCTACGCAGCATGTTCATGTCGTTCCTAAATGAGCTTTTATCTCTCTGCCCTCACCACAAATCAGATTCTTCTGAGGAGTTCCCAGTACATTATCCTTTCCCCTGTGTAATTACCTTAACAAGCTCCAGCAGTTTTTATTCTCAGAAGGTTTACTCCCTGATATACAGCTGCCTACCCCCTTCGTAAGTGCAGGTCCTAAATGAGCTTTTTTCTCTGTTCCCTCACCACAATCCAGATTCTTTTGGGGAGTTACCAGTACAGTAACCATACCAGGAAGTACTTAATTTATTAAGCTACTGCTTTTCTTAATCTCAGTGGAGATATTTACTGATAAACAGCTACCTACGCAGCATGTTCATGTCGTTCCTAAATGAGCTTTTATCTCTCTGCCCTCACCACAAATCAGATTCTTCTGAGGAGTTCCCAGTACATTATCCTTTCCCCTGTGTAATTACCTTAACAAGCTCCAGCTGTTTTTATTCTCAGAAGGTTTACTCCCTGATATACAGCTGCCTACCCCTTCGTAAGTGCAGGTCCTAAATGAGCTTTTTTCTCTGTTCCCTCCCCACAATCCAGATTCTTTTGGGGAGTTCCAAGTACATTAACCATACCAGGAAGTACTTAATTTATTAAGCTACTGCTTTTCTTAATCTCAGTGGAGATATTTACTGATAAACAGCTACCTACGCAGCATGTTCATGTCGTTCCTAAATGAGCTTTTATCTCTCTGCCCTCACCACAAATCAGATTCTTCTGAGGAGTTCGCAGTACATTATCCTTTCCCCTGTGTAATTACCTTAACAAGCTCCAGCTGTTTTTATTCTCAGAATGGTTACTCCCTGATATATAGCTGCCTACCCCCTTCGTAAGTGCAGGTCCTAAATGAGCTTTTTTCTCTGTTCCCTCACCACAATCCAGATTCTTTTGGGGAGTTACCAGTACAGTAACCATACCAGGAAGTACTTAATTTATTAAGCTACTGCTTTTCTTAATCTCAGTGGAGATATTTACTGATAAACAGCTACCTACGCAGCCTGTTCATGTCGTTCCTAAATGAGCTTTTATCTCTCTGCCCTCACCACGAATCAGATTCTTCTGAGGAGTTCCCAGTACATTATCCTTTCCCCTGTGTAATTACCTTAACAAGCTCCAGCTGTTTTTATTCTCAGAAGGTTTACTCCCTGATATACAGCTGCCTACCCCCTTCGTAAGTGCAGGTCCTAAATGAGCTTTTTTCTCTGTTCCCTCACCACAATCCAGATTCTTTTGGGGAGTTACCAGTACAGTAACCATACCAGGAAGTACTTAATTTATTAAGCTACTGCTTTTCTTAATCTCAGTGGAGATATTTACTGATAAACAGCTACCTACGCAGCATGTTCATGTCGTTCCTAAATGAGCTTTTATCTCTCTGCCCTCACCACAAATCAGATTCTTCTGAGGAGTTCCCAGTACATTATACTTTCCCCTGTGTAATTACCTTAACAAGCTCCAGCAGTTTTTATTCTCAGAAGGGTTACTCCCTGATATACAGCTGCCTACCCCCTTCGTAAGTGCAGGTCCTAAATGAGCTTTTTTCTCTGTTCCCTCACCACAATCCAGATTCTTTTGGGGAGTTACCAGTACAGTAACCATACCAGGAAGTACTTAATTTATTAAGCTACTGCTTTTCTTAATCTCAGTGGAGATATTTACTGATAAACAGCTACCTACGCAGCATGTTCATGTCGTTCCTAAATGAGCTTTTATCTCTCTGCCCTCACCACAAATCAGATTCTTCTGAGGAGTTCCCAGTACATTATCCTTTCCCCTGTGTAATTACCTTAACAAGCTCCAGCTGTTTTTATTCTCAGAAGGTTTACTCCCTGATATACAGCTGCCTACCCCCTTCGAAAGTGCAGGTCCTAAATGAGCTTTTGTCTCTGTTCCCTCCACACAATCCAGATTCTTTTGGGGAGTTCCAAGTACATTAACCATACCAGGAAGTACTTAATTTATTAAGCTACTGCTTTTCTTAATCTCAGTGGAGATATTTACTGATAAACAGCTACCTACGCAGCATGTTCATGTCGTTCCAAATTGAGCTTTTATCTCTCTGCCCTCACCACAAATCAGATTCTTCTGAGGAGTTCCCAGTACATTATCCTTTCCCCTGTGTAATTACCTTAACAAGCTCCAGCTGTTTTTATTCTCAGAAGGGTTACTCCCTGATATACAGCTGCCTACCCCCTTCGTAAGTGCAGGTCCTAAATGAGCTTTTTTCTCTGTTCCCTCACCACAATCCAGATTCTTTTGGGGAGTGACCAGTACAGTAACCATACAAGGAAGTACTTAATTTATTGAGCTACTGCTTTTCTTAATCTCAGTGGAGATATTTACTGATAAACAGCTACCTACGCAGCCTGTTCATGTCGTTCCTAAATGAGCTTTTATCTCTCTGCCCTCACCACGAATCAGATTCTTCTGAGGAGTTCCCAGTACATTATCCTTTCCCCTGTGTAATTACCTTAACAAGCTCCAGCTGTTTTTATTCTCAGAAGGTTTACTCCCTGATATACAGCTGCCTACCCCCTTCGTAAGTGCAGGTCCTAAATGAGCTTTTTTCTCTGTTCCCTCACCACAATCCAGATTCTTTTGGGGAGTTACCAGTACAGTAACCATACCAGGAAGTACTTAATTTATTAAGCTACTGCTTTTCTTAATCTCAGTGGAGATATTTACTGATAAACAGCTACCTACGCAGCATGTTCATGTCGTTCCTAAATGAGCTTTTATCTCTCTGCCCTCACCACAAATCAGATTCTTCTGAGGAGTTCCCAGTACATTATCCTTTCCCCTGTGTAATTACCTTAACAAGCTCCAGCAGTTTTTATTCTCAGAAGGGTTACTCCCTGATATACAGCTGCCTACCCCCTTCGTAAGTGCAGGTCCTAAATGAGCTTTTTTCTCTGTTCCCTCACCACAATCCAGATTCTTTTGGGGAGTTACCAGTACAGTAAACATACCAGGAAGTACTTAATTTATTAAGCTACTGCTTTTCTTAATCTCAGTGGAGATATTTACTGATAAACAGCTACCTACGCAGCATGTTCATGTCGTTCCTAAATGAGCTTTTATCTCTCTGCCCTCACCACAAATCAGATTCTTCTGAGGAGTTCCCAGTACATTATCCTTTCCCCTGTGTAATTACCTTAACAAGCTCCAGCTGTTTTTATTCTCAGAAGGTTTACTCCCTGATATACAGCTGCCTACGCCCTTCGTAAGTGCAGGTCCTAAATGAGCTTTTTTCTCTGTTCCCTCACCACAATCCAGATTCTTTTGGGGAGTTACCAGTACAGTAACCATACCAGGAAGTACTTAATTTATTAAGCTACTGCTTTTCTTAATCTCAGTGGAGATATTTACTGATAAACAGCTATCTACGCAGCATGTTCATGTCGTTCCTAAATGAGCTTTTATCTCTCTGCCCTCACCACAAATCAGATTCTTCTGAGGAGTTCCCAGTACATTATCCTTTCCCCTGTGTGATTACCTTAACAAGCTCCAGCTGTTTTTATTCTCAGAAGGTTTACTCCCTGATATACAGCTGCCTACCCCCTTCGTAAGTGCAGGTCCTAAATGAGCTTTTTTCTCTGTTCCCTCCCCACAATCCAGATTCTTTTGGGGAGTTACCAGTACAGTAACCATACCAGGAAGTACTTAATTTATTAAGCTACTGCTTTTCTTAATCTCAGTGGAGATATTTACTGATAAACAGCTACCTACTCAGCATGTTCAGGTCGTTCCTAAATGAGCTTTTATCTCTCTGCCCTCACCACAAATCAGATTCTTCTGAGGAGTTCCCAGTACATTATCCTTTCCCCTGTGTAATTACCTTAACAAGCTCCAGCTGTTTTTATTCTCAGAAGGTTTACTCCCTGATATACAGCTGCCTAACCCCTTCGAAAGTGCAGGTCCTAAATGAGCTTTTTTCTCTGTTCCCTCACCACAATCCAGATTCTTTTGGGGAGTTACCAGTACAGTAACCATACCAGGAAGTACTTAATTTATTATGCTACTGCTTTTCTTAATCTTAGTGGAGATATTTACTGATAAACAGCTACCTACGCAGCATGTTCATGTCGTTCCTAAATGAGCTTTTATCTCTCTGCCCTCACCACAAATCAGATTCTTCTGAGGAGTTCCCAGTACATTATCCTTTCCCCTGTGTAATTACCTTAACAAGCTCCAGCTGTTTTTATTCTAAGAAGGTTTACTCCCTGATATACAGCTGCCTACCCCCTTCGTAAGTGCAGGTCCTAAATGAGCTTTTTTCTCTGTTAATTCACCACAATCCAGATTCTTTTGGGGAGTTACCAGTACAGTAACCATACCAGGAAGTACTTAATTTATTAAGCTACTGCTTTTCTTAATCTCAGTGGAGATATTTACTGATAAACAGCTACCTACGCAGCATATTCATGTCGTTCCTAAATGAGCTTTTATCTCTCTGCCCTCACCACAAATCAGATTCTTCTGAGGAGTTCCCAGTACATTATCCTTTCCCCTGTGTAATTACCTTAACAAGCTCCAGCTGTTTTTATTCTCAGAAGGTTTCCTCCCTGATATACAGCTGCCTACCCCCTTCGTAAGTGCAGGTCCTAAATGAGCTTTTTTCTCTGTTCCCTCACCACAATCCAGATTCTTTTGGGGAGTTACCAGTACAGTAACCATACCAGGAAGTACTTAATTTATTAAGCTACTGCTTTTCTTAATCTCAGTGGAGATATTTACTGATAAACAGCTACCTACGCGGCATGTTCATGTCGTTCCTAAATGAGCTTTTATCTCTCTGCCCTCACCACAAATCAGATTCTTCTGAGGAGTTCCCAGTACATTATCCTTTCCCCTGTGTAATTACCTTAACAAGCTCCAGCTGTTTTTATTCTCAGAAGGTTTCCTCCCTGATATACAGCTGTCTACCCCCTTCGTAAGTGCAGGTCCTAAATGAGCTTTTTGCTCTGTTCCCTCACCACAATCCAGATTCTTTTGGGGAGTTACCAGTACAGTAACCATACCAGGAAGTACTTAATTTATTAAGCTACTGCTTTTCTTAATCTCATTGGAGATATTTACTGATAAACAGCTACCTACGCAGCATGTTCATGTCGTTCATAAACGAGCTTTTATCTCTCTGCCCTCACCACAAATCAGATACTTCTGAGGCGTTCCCAGTATATTATCCTTTCCCCTGTGTAATTACCTTAACAAGCTCCAGCTGTTTTTATTCTCAGAAGGTTTACTCCCTGATATACAGCTGCCTACCCCTTCGTAAGTGCAGGTCCTAAATGAGCTGTTTTCTCTGTTCCCTCACCACAATCCAGATTCTTTTGGGGAGTTACCAGTACAGTAACCATACCAGGAAGTACTTAATTTATTAAGCTACTGCTTTTCTTAATCTCAGTGGAGATATTTACTGATAAACAGCTACCTACGCAGCATGTTCATGTCGTTCCTAAATGAGCTTTTATCTCTCTGCCCTCACCACAAATCAGATTCTTCTGAGGAGTTCCCAGTACATTATCCTTTCCCCTGTGTAATTACCTTAACAAGCTCCAGCTGTTTTATTCTCAGAAGGTTTATTCCCTGATATACAGCTGCCTACCCCCTTCGTAAGTGCAGGTCCTAAATGAGCTTTTTTCTCTGTTCCCTCACCACAATCCACATTCATTTGGGGAGTTACCAGTACAGTACCCATACCAGGAAGTACTTAATTTATTAAGCTACTGCTTTCTTAATCTCATTGGAGATATTTACTGATAAACAGCTACCTAGGCAGCATGTTCAGGTCGTTCCTAAACGAGCTTTTATCTCTCTGCCCTCACCACAAATCAGATTCTTCTGAGGAGTTCCCAGTACATTATCCGTTCCCCTGTGTAATTACATTAACAAGCTCCAGCTGTTTTTATTCTTAGAAGGTTTACTCCCTGATATACAGCTGCCTACCCCCTTCGTAAGTGCAGGTCCTAAATGAGCTTTTTTCTCTGTTCCCTCACCACAATCCAGATTCTTTTGGGGAGTTACCAGTACAGTAACCATACCAGGAAGTACTTAATTTATTAAGCTACTGCTTTTCTTAATCTCAGTGGAGATATTTACTGATAAACAGCTACCTAGGCAGCATGTTCATGTCGTTCCTAAATGAGCTTTTATCTCTCTGCCCTCACCACAAATCAGATTCTTCTGAGGAGTTCCCAGTACATTATCCTTTCCCCTGTGTAATTACCTTAACAAGCTCCAGCTGTTTTTATTCTCAGAAGGTTTACTCCCTGATATACAGCTGCCTACCCCTTTCGTAAGTGCAGGTCCTAAATGAGCTTTTTTCTCTGTTCCCTCACCACAATCCAGATTCTTTTGGGGAGTTACCAGTACAGTAACCATACCAGGAAGTACTTAATTTATTAAGCTACTGCTTTTCTTAATCTCAGTGGAGATATTTACTGATAAACAGCTACCTACGCAGCATGTTCATGTCGTTCATAAATGAGCTTTTATCTCTCTGCCCTCACCACAAACCAGATTCTTCTGAGGAGTTCCCAGTACATTATCCTTTCCCCTGTGTAATTTCCTTAACAAGCTCCAGCTGTTTTTATTCTCAGAAGGTTTACTCCCTGATATACAGCTGCCTACCCCCTTCGTAAGTGCAGGTCCTAAATGAGCTTTTTTCTCTGTTCCCTCACCACAATCCAGATTCTTTTGGGGAGTTACCAGTACAGTAACCATACCAGGAAGTACTTAATTTATTAAGCTACTGCTTTTCTTAATCTCAGTGGAGATATTTACTGATAAACAGCTACCCACGCAGCATGTTCATGTCGTTCCTAAATGAGCTTTTATCTCTCTGCCCTCACCACAAATCAGATTCTTCTGAGGAGTTCCCAGTACATTATCCTTTCCCCTGTGTAATTACCTTAACAAGCTCCAGCTGTTTTTATTCTCAGAAGGTTTACTCCCTGATATACAGCTGCCTACCCCCTTCGTAAGTGCAGGTCCTAAATGAGCTTTTTTCTCTGTTCCCTCACCACAATCCAGATTCTTTTGGGGAGTTACCAGTACAGTAACCATACCAGGAAGTACTTAATTTATTAAGCTACTGCTTTTCTTAATCTCAGTGGAGATATTTACTGATAAACAGCTACCTACGCAGCATGTTCATGTCGTTCCTAAATGAGCTTTTATCTCTCTGCCCTCACCACAAATCAGATTCTTCTTAGGAGTTCCCAGTACATTATCCTTTCCCCTGTGTAATTACCTTAACAAGCTCCAGCTGTTTTTATTCTCAGAAGGTTTACTCCCTGATATACAGCTGCCTACCCCCTTCGTAAGTGCAGGTCCTAAATGAGCTTTTTTCTCTGTTCCCTCACCACAATCCAGATTCTTTTGGGGAGTTACCAGTACAGTAACCATACCAGGAAGTACTTAATTTATTAAGCTACTGCTTTTCTTAATCTCAGTGGAGATATTTACTGATAAACAGCTACCTACGCAGCATGTTCATGTCGTTCCTAAATGAGCTTTTATCTCTCTGCCCTCACCACAAATCAGATTCTTCTGAGGAGTTCCCAGTACATTATCCTTTCCACTGTGTAATTACCTTAACAAGCTCCAGCTGTTTTTATTCTCAGAAGGTTTACTCCCTGATATACAGCTGCCTACCCCCTTCGTAAGTGCAGGTCCTAAATGAGCTTTTTTCTCTGTTCCCTCACCACAATCCAGATTCTTTTGGGGAGTTACCAGTACAGTAACCATACCAGGAAGTACTTAATTTATTAAGCTACTGCTTTTCTTAATCTCAGTGGAGATATTTACTGATAAACAGCTACCTACGCAGCATGTTCATGTCGTTCCTAAATGAGCTTTTATCTCTCTGCCCTCACCACAAATCAGATTCTTCTGAGGAGTTCCCAGTACATTATCCTTTCCCCTGTGTAATTACCTTAACAAGCTCCAGCTGTTTTTATTCTCAGAAGGTTTACTCCCTGATATACAGCTGCCTACCCCCTTCGTAAGTGCAGGTCCTAAATGAGCTTTTTTCTCTGTTCCCTCACCACAATCCAGATTCTTTTGGGGAGTTACCAGTACAGTAACCATACCAGGAAGTACTTAATTTATGAAGCTACTGCTTTTCTTAATCTCAGTGGAGATATTTACTGATAAACAACTACCTACGCAGCATGTTCATGTCGTTCCTAAATGATCTTTTATCTCTCTGCCCTCACCACAAATCGGATTCTTCTGAGGAGTTCCCAGTACATTATCCTTTCCCCTGTGTAATTACCTTAACAAGCTCCAGCTGTTTTTATTCTCAGAAGGTTTACTCCCTGATATACAGCTGCCTACCCCCTTCGTAAGTGCAGGTCCTAAATGAGCTTTTTTCTCTGTTCCCTCACCACAATCCAGATTCTTTTGGGGAGTTACCAGTACAGTAACCATACCAGGAAGTACTTAATTTATTAAGCTACTGCTTTTCTTAATCTCAGTGGAGATATTTACTGATAAACAGCTACCTACGCAGCATGTTCATGTCGTTCCTAAATGAGCTTTTATCTCTCTGCCCTCACCACAAATCAGATTCTTCTGAGGAGTTCCCAGTACATTATCCTTTCCCCTGTGTAATTACCTTAACAAGCTCCAGCTGTTTTTATTCTCAGAAGGTTTACTCCCTGATATACAGCTGCCTACCCCCTTCGTAAGTGCAGGTCCTAAATGAGCTTTTTTCTCTGTTCCCTCACCACAATCCAGATTCTTTTGGGGAGTTACCAGTACAGTAACCATACCAGGAAGTACTTAATTTATTAAGCTACTGCTTTTCTTAATCTCAGTGGAGATATTTACTGATAAACAGCTACCTACGCAGCATGTTCATGTCGTTCCTAAATGAGCTTTTATCTCTCTGCCCTCACCACAAATCAGATTCTTCTGAGGAGTTCCCAGTACATTATCCTTTCCCCTGTGTAATTACCTTAACAAGCTCCAGCTGTTTTTATTCTCAGAAGGTTTCCTCCCTGATATACAGCTGCCTACCCCCTTCGTAAGTGCAGGTCCTAAATGAGCTTTTTTCTCTGTTCCCTCACCACAATCCAGATTCTTTTGGGGAGTTACCAGTACAGTAACCATACCAGGAAGTACTTAATTTATTAAGCTACTGCTTTTCTTAATCTCAGTGGAGATATTTACTGATAAACAGCTACCTACGCAGCATGTTCATGTCGTTCCTAAATGAGCTTTTATCTCTCTGCCCTCACCACAAATCAGATCCTTCTGAGGAGTTCCCAGTACATTATCCTTTCCCCTGTGTAATTACCTTAACAAGCTCCAGCTGTTTTTATTCTCAGAAGGTTTCCTCCCTGATATACTGCTGTCTACCCCCTTCGTAAGTGCAGGTCCTAAATGAGCTTTTTTCTCTGTTCCCTCACCACAATCCAGATTCTTTTGGGGAGTTACCAGTACAGTAACCATACCAGGAAGTACTTAATTTATTAAGCTACTGCTTTTCTTAATCTCATTGGAGATATTTACTGATAAACAGCTACCTACGCAGCATGTTCATGTCGTTCCTAAACGAGCTTTTATCTCTCTGCCCTCACCACAAATCAGATACTTCTGAGGCGTTCCCAGTATATTATCCTTTCCCCTGTGTAATTACCTTAACAAGCTCCAGCTGTTTTTATTCTCAGAAGGTTTACTCCCTGATATACAGCTGCCTACCCCTTCGTAAGTGCAGGTCCTAAATGAGCTGTTTTCTCTGTTCCCTCACCACAATCCAGATTCTTTTGGGGAGTTACCAGTACAGTAACCATACCAGGAAGTACTTAATTTATTAAGCTACTGCTTTTCTTAATCTCAGTGGAGATATTTACTGATAAACAGCTACCTACGCAGCATGTTCATGTCGTTCCTAAATGAGCTTTTATCTCTCTGCCCTCACCACAAATCAGATTCTTCTGAGGAGTTCCCAGTACATTATCCTTTCCCCTGTGTAATTACCTTAACAAGCTCCAGCTGTTTTTATTCTCAGAAGGTTTACTCCCTGATATACAGCTGCCTACCCCTTTCGTAAGTGCAGGTCCTAAATGAGCTTTTTTCTCTGTTCCCTCACCACAATCCAGATTCTTTTGGGGAGTTACCAGTACAGTATCCATACCAGGAAGTACTAAATTTATTAAGCTACTGCTTTTCTTAATCTCAGTGGAGATATTTACTGATAAACAGCTACCTACGCAGCATGTTCATGTCGTTCATAAATGAGCTTTTATCTCTCTGCCCTCACCACAAACCAGATTCTTCTGAGGAGTTCCCAGTACATTATCCTTTCCCCTGTGTAATTTCCTTAACAAGCTCCAGCTGTTTTTATTCTCAGAAGGTTTACTCCCTGATATACAGCTGCCTACCCCCTTCGTAAGTGCAGGTCCTAAATGAGCTTTTTTCTCTGTTCCCTCACCACAATCCAGATTCTTTTGGGGAGTTACCAGTACAGTAACCATACCAGGAAGTACTTAATTTATTAAGCTACTGCTTTTCTTAATCTCAGTGGAGATATTTACTGATAAACAGCTACCCACGCAGCATGTTCATGTCGTTCCTAAATGAGCTTTTATCTCTCTGCCCTCACCACAAATCAGATTCTTCTGAGGAGTTCCCAGTACATTATCCTTTCCCCTGTGTAATTACCTTAACAAGCTCCAGCTGTTTTTATTCTCAGAAGGTTTACTCCCTGATATACAGCTGCCTACCCCCTTCGTAAGTGCAGGTCCTAAATGAGCTTTTTTCTCTGTTCCCTCACCACAATCCAGATTCTTTTGGGGAGTTACCAGTACAGTAACCATACCAGGAAGTACTTAATTTATTAAGCTACTGCTTTTCTTAATCTCAGTGGAGATATTTACTGATAAACAGCTACCTACGCAGCATGTTCATGTCGTTCCTAAATGAGCTTTTATCTCTCTGCCCTCACCACAAATCAGATTCTTCTTAGGAGTTCCCAGTACATTATCCTTTCCCCTGTGTAATTACCTTAATAAGCTCCAGCTGTTTTTATTCTCAGAAGGTTTACTCCCTGATATACAGCTGCCTACCCCCTTCGTAAGTGCAGGTCCTAAATGAGCTTTTTTCTCTGTTCCCTCACCACAATCCAGATTCTTTTGGGGAGTTACCAGTATAGTAACCATACCAGGAAGTACTTAATTTATTAAGCTACTGCTTTTCTTAATCTCAGTGGAGATATTTACTGATAAACAGCTACCTACGCAGCATGTTCATGTCGTTCCTAAATGAGCTTTTATCTCTCTGCCCTCACCACAAATCAGATTCTTCTGAGGAGTTCCCAGTACATTATCCTTTCCACTGTGTAATTACCTTAACAAGCTCCAGCTGTTTTTATTCTCAGAAGGTTTACTCCCTGATATACAGCTGCCTACCCCCTTCGTAAGTGCAGGTCCTAAATGAGCTTTTTTCTCTGTTCCCTCACCACAATCCAGATTCTTTTGGGGAGTTACCAGTACAGTAACCATACCAGGAAGTACTTAATTTATTAAGCTACTGCTTTTCTTAATCTCAGTGGAGATATTTACTGATAAACAGCTACCTACGCAGCATGTTCATGTCGTTCCTAAATGAGCTTTTAGCTCTCTGCCCTCACCACAAATCAGATTCTTCTGAGGAGTTCCCAGTACATTATCCTTTCCCCTGTGTAATTACCTTAACAAGCTCCAGCTGTTTTTATTCTCAGAAGGTTTACTCCCTGATATACAGCTGCCTACCCCCTTCGTAAGTGCAGGTCCTAAATGAGCTTTTTTCTCTGTTCCCTCACCACAATCCAGATTCTTTTGGGGAGTTACCAGTACAGTAACCATACCAGGAAGTACTTAATTTATTAAGCTACTGCTTTTCTTAATCTCAGTGGAGATATTTACTGATAAACAGCTACCTACGCAGCATGTTCATGTCGTTCCTAAATGAGCTTTTATCTCTCTGCCCTCACCACAAATCAGATTCTTCTGAGGAGTTCCCAGTACATTATCCTTTCCCCTGTGTAATTACCTTAACAAGCTCCAGCTGTTTTTATTCTCAGAAGGTTTACTCCCTGATATACAGCTGCCTACCCCCTTCGTAAGTGCAGGTCCTAAATGAGCTTTTTTCTCTGTTCCCTCACCACAATCCAGATTCTTTTGGGGAGTTACCAGTACTGTAACCATACCAGGAAGTACTTAATTTATTAAGCTACTGCTTTTCTTAATCTCAGTGGAGATATTTACTGATAAACAGCTACCTACGCAGCATGTTCATGTCGTTCCTAAATGAGCTTTTATCTCTCTGCCCTCACCACAAATCGGATTCTTCTGAGGATTTCCCAGTACATTATCCTTTCCCCTGTGTAATTACCTTAACAAGCTCCAGCTGTTTTTATTCTCAGAAGGTTTACTCCCTGATATACAGCTGCCTACCCCCTTCGTAAGTGCAGGTCCTAAATGAGCTTTTTTCTCTGTTCCCTCACCACAATCCAGATTCTTTTGGGGAGTTACCAGTACAGTAACCATACCAGGAAGTACTTAATTTATTAAGCTACTGCTTTTCTTAATCTCAGTGGAGATATTTACTGATAAACAGCTACCTACGCAGCATGTTCATGTCGTTCCTAAATGAGCTTTTATCTCTCTGCCCTCACCACAAATCAGATTCTTCTGAGGAGTTCCCAGTACATTATCCTTTCCCCTGTGTAATTACCTTAACAAGCTCCAGCTGTTTTTATTCTCAGAAGGTTTACTCCCTGATATACAGCTGCCTACCCCCTTCGTAAGTGCAGGTCCTAAATGAGCTTTTTTTCTCTGTTCCCTCACCACAATCCAGATTCTTTTGGGGAGTTACCAGTACAGTAACCATACCAGGAAGTACTTAATTTATTAAGCTACTG
>NW_025960608.1:0-35076 GCF_023159225.1 Perognathus longimembris pacificus | reverse complement strand
GCACTTACAAAGGGGGTAGGCAGCTGTATATCAGGGAGTAAACCTTCTGAGAATAAACAGCTGGAGCTTGTTAAGGTAATTACACAGGGGAAAGGATAATGTACTGGGATCTCCTCAGAAGAATCTGATTTGTGGTGAGGGGAGAGAGATAAAAGCTTATTTAGGAACGACATGAACATGCTGCGTAGGTAGCTGTTTATCAGTAAATATCTCCACTGAGATTAAGAAAAGCAGTAGCTTAATAAATTAAGTACTTCCTTGTATAGTTACTGTACTGGTAACTCCCCAAAAGAATCTGGATTGTGGTGAGGGAACAGAGAAAAAAGCTCATTTAGGACCTGCACTTACGAAGGGGGTAGGCAACTGTATATCAGGGAGTAAACCTTCTGAGAATAAAAACAACTGGAGCTTGTTAAGGTAATTACACAGGGGAAAGGATAATGTACTAGGAACTCCTCAGAAGAATCTGATTTGTGGTGAGGGGAGAGAGATAAAAGCTCATTTAGGAACGACATGAACATGCTGCGTAGGTAGCTGTTTATCAGTAAATATCTCCACTGAGATTAAGAAAAGCAGTAGCTTAATAAATTAATTATTTCCTGGTATGGTTACTCTACTGGTAACTCCCCAAAAGAATCTGGATTGTGTTGAGGGAACAGAGAAAAAAGCTCATTTAGGACCTGCACTTACGAAGGGGGTAGGCAGCTGTATATCAGGGAGTAAACCTTCTGAGAATAAAAACAGCTGGAGCTTGTTAAGGTAATTACACAGGGGATAGGATAATGTACCGGGAAATCCTCAGAAGAATCTGATTTGTGGTGAGGGGAGAGAGATAAAAGCTCATTTAGGAACGACATGAACATGCTGCGTAGGTAGCTGGTTATCAGGAAATATCTCCACTGAGATTAAGAAAAGCAGTAGCTTAATAAATTAAGTACTTCCTGGTATGGTTACTGTACTGGTAACTCCCCAAAAGAATCTGGATTGTGGTGAGGGAACAGAGAAAAAAGCTAATTTAGGACCTGCACTTACGAAGGGGGTAGGCAGCTGTATATCAGGGAGTAAACCTTCTAAGCATAAAAACAGCTGGAGCTTGTTAAGATAATTACACAAGGGAAAGGATAATGTACTGGGAACTCCTCAGAAGAATCTGATTTGTGGTGAGGGGAGAGAGATAAAAGCTCATTTAGGAACGACATGAACATGCTGCGTAGGTAGCTGTTTATCAGGAAATATCTCCACTGAGATTAAGAAAAGCAGTAGCTTAATAAATTAAGTACTTCTTGGTATGGTTACTGTACTGGTAACTCCCCAAAAGAATCTGGATTGTGGTGAGGGAACAGAGAAAAAAGCTCATTTAGGACCTGCACTTACGAAGGGGGTAGGCAGCTGTATATCAGGGAGTAAACCTTCTGAGAATAAAAACAGCTGGAGCTTGTTAAGGTAATTACACAGGGGAAAGGATAATGTACTGGGAACTCCTCAGAAGAATCTGATTTGTGGTGAGGGGAGAGAGATAAAAGCTCATTTAGGAACGACATGAACATGCTGCGTAGGTAGCTGTTTATCAGTAAATATCTCCACTGAGATTAAGAAAAGCAGTAGCTTAATAAATTAAGTAATTCCTGGTATGGATACTGTACTGGTAACTCCCCAAAAGAATCTGGATTGTGGTGAGGGAACAGAGAAAAAAGCTCATTTAGGAACGACATGAACATGCTGCGTAGGTAGCTGTTTATCAGTAAATATCTCCACTGAGATTATGAAAAGCAGTAGCTTAATAAATTAAGTACTTCCTGGTATGGTTACTGTACTGGTAACTCCCCAAAAGAATCTGGATTGTGGTGAGGGAACAGAGAAAAAAGCTCATTTAGGACCTGCACTTACGAAGGGGGAAGGCAGCTGTATATCAGGGAGTATCGCTTCTGAGAATAAAAACAGCTGGAGCTTGTTAAGGTAATTACACAGGGGAAAGGATAATGTACTCGGAACTCCTCAGAAGAATCTGATTTGTGGTGAGGGGAGAGACATAAAAGCTCATTTAGGAACGACATGAACATGCTGCATACGTAGCTGTTTATCAGTAAATATCTCCACTGAGATTAAGAAAAGCAGTAGCTTAATAAATTAAGTACTTCTTGGTATGGTTACTGTACTGGTAAGTCCCCAAAAGAATCTGGATTGTGGTGAGGGAACAGAGAAAAAAGCTCATTTAGGACCTGCACTTACAAAGGGGGTAGGCAGTTGTATATCAGGGAGTAAACCTTCTAAGAATAAAAACAGCTGGAGCTTGTTAAGGTAATTACACAGGGGAAAGGATAATGTACTGGGAACTCCTCAGAAGAATCTGATTTGTGGTGAGGGGAGAGAGATAAAAGCTCATTTAGGAACAACATGAACATGCTGCTTACGTAGCTGTTTATCAGTAAATATCTCCACTGAGATTAAGAAAAGCAGTAGCTTAATGAATTAAGTACTTCCTGGTATGGTTACTGTACTGGTAACTCCCCAAAAGAACCTGGATTGTGGTGAGGGAACAGAGAAAAAACCTCATTTAGGACCTGCACTTACGAAGGGGGTAGGCAGCTGTATATCAGAGGGTAAACCTTCTCAGAATAAAAACAGCTGGAGCTTGTTAAGGTAATTACACAGGGGAAAGGATAATGTACTGGGAACTCCTCAGAAGAATCTGAATTGTGGTGAGGGGAGAGAGACAAAAGCTCATTTAGGAACGACATGAACATGCTGCGTAGGTAGCTGTTTATCAGTAAATATCTCCACTGATATTAAGAAAAGCAGTAGCTTAATAAATTAAGTACTTCCTGGTATGGTTACTGTACTGGTAACTCCCCAAAAGAATCTGGATTGTGGTGAGGGAAGAGAGAAAAAAGCTCATTTAGGACCTGCACTTACGAAGGGGGTAGGCAGCTGTATATCAGGGAGTAAACCTTCTGAGAATAAAAACAGCTGGAGCTTGTTAAGGTAATTACACAGGGGATAGGATAATGTACTGGGAACGCCTCAGAAGAATCTGATTTGTGGTGAGGGGAGAGAGATAAAAGCTCATTTTGGAACGACATGAACATGCTGCGTAGGTAGCTGTTTATCAGTAAATATCTACACTGAGATTAAGAAAAGCAGTAGCTTAATAAATTAAGTACTTCCTGGAATGGTTTCTGTACTGGTAACTCCCCAAAAGAATCTGGATTGTGGTGAGGGAAGAGAGAAAAAAGCTCATTTAGGACCTGCACTTACGAAGGGGGTAGGCAGCTGTATATCAGGGAGTAAACCTTCTGAGAATAAAAACAGCTGGAGCTTGTTAAGGTAGTTACACAGGGGAAAGGATAATGTACTGGGAAATCCTCAGAAGAATCTGATTTGTGGTGAGGGGAGCGAGATAAAAGGTCATTTAGGAACGACATGAACATGCTGCATAGGTAGCTGTTTATCAGTAAATATCTCCACTGAGATTAAGAAAAGCAGTAGCTTAATAAATTAAGTACTTCCTGGTATGGTTACTGTACTGGTAACTCCCCAAAAGAATCTGGATTGTGGTGAGGGAGCAGAGAAACAAGCTCATTTAGGACCTGCAAATACGAAGGGGGTAGGCAGCTGTCTATCAGGGAGTATCGCTTCTGAGAATAAAAACAGCTGGAGCTTGTTAAGGTAATTACACAGGGGAAAGGCTAATGTACTGGGAACTCCTCAGAAGAATGTGATTTGTGGTGAGGGTAGAGAGATAAAAGCTCATTTAGGAACAACATGAACATGCTGCATACGTAGCTGTTTTTCAGTAAATATCTCCACTGAGATTAAGAAAAGCAGTAGCTTAATAAATTAAGGACTTCCTGGTTGGATACTGTACTGGTAACTCCCCAAAAGTATCTGGATTGTGGTGACGGAACAGAGAAAAAACCTCATTTAGGAACGACATGAACATGCTGCGTAGGTAGCTGTTTATCAGTAAATATCTCCACAGAGATTAAGAAAAGCAGTAGCGGGCTGGGGATATATCCTAGTGGCAAGTGTGCCTGCCTCGGATACACGAGGCCCTAGGTTCGATTCCCAAGACCTCATATACAGAAAAAACGGCCAAAAGAGGCGCTGTGGCTCAAGTGGCAGAGTGAAAGCCTTGAGCGGGAAGAAGCCAGGGACAGGGCTCAGGCCCAGAGTCCAAGGCCCAGGACTGGCAAAAAAAAAAAAAAAAAAGAAAAGTAGTAGCTTAATAAATTAAGTACTTCCTGGTATGGTTACTGTACTGGTAACTCCCCAAAAGAATCTGGATTGTGGTGAGGGAAGAGAGAAAAAAGCTCATTTAGGACCTGCACTTACGAAGGGGGTAGGCAGCTATATATCAGGGAGTAAACCTTCTGAGAATAAAAACAGCTGGAACTTGTTAAGGTAATTACACAGGGGAAAGGATAATGTACTGGGAACTCCTCAGAAGAATCTGATTTGTAGTGATGGGTGAGAGATAAAAGCTCATTTAGGAACGACATGAACATGCTGCGTAGGTAGCTGTTTATCAGTAAATATCTCCACTGAGATTAAGAAAATCAGTAGCTTAATAAATTAAGTACTTCCTGGTATGGTTACTGTACTGGTAACTCCCCAAAAGAATCTGGATTGTGGTGAGGGAACAGAGAAAAAAGCTCATTTAGGACCTGCACTTACGAAGGGGGTAGGCAGCTATTTATCCGGGAGTAAACCTTCTGAGAATAAAAACAGCTGGAGCTTGTTAAGGTAATTACACAGGGGAAAGGATAATGTACTGGGAACTCCTCAGAAGAATCTGATTTGTGGTGAGGGGAGAGAGATAAAAGCTCATTTAGGAACGACATGAACATGCTGCATAGGTAGCTGTTTATCAGTAAATATCTCCACTGAGATTAAGAAAAGCAGTAGCTTAATAAATTAAGTACTTCCTTGTATGGTTACTGTACTGGTAACTCCCCAAAAGAATCTGGATTGTGGTGAGGGAACAGAGAAAAAAGCTCATTTAGGACCTGCACTTACGTAGGGGGTAGGCAGCTGTATATCAGGGAGTAAACCTTCTGAGAATAAAAACAGCTGGAGCTTGTTAAGGTAATTACACAGGGGAAAGGATAATGTACTGGGAACTCCTCAGAAGAATTTGATTTGTGGTGAGGGGAGAGAGATAAAAACTCATTTAGGAACGACATGAACATGCTGCGTAGGTAGCTGTTTATCAGTAAATATCTCCAGTGAGATTAAGAAAAGCAGTAGCTTAATAAATTAAGTACTTCCTGGTATTGTTACTGTACTGGTAACTCCCCAAAAGAATCTTGATTGTGGTGAGGGAACAGAGAAAAAAGCTCATTTAGGACCTGCACTTACGAAGGGGGTAGGCAGCTGTATATCAGGGAGTAAACCTTCTGAGAATAGAAACAGCTGGAGCTTGTTAAGGTAATTACACAGGGGAAAGGATAATGTACTGGGAACTCCTCAGAAGAATCTGATTTGTGGTGAGGGGAGAGAGATAAAAGCTCATTTAGGAACGATATGAACATGCTGCGTAAGCAGCTGTTTATCAGTAAATATCTCCACTGAGATTAAGAAAAGCAGTAGCTTAATAAATTAAGTACTTCCTGGTATGGTTACTGTACTGGTAACTCCCCAAAGAATCTGGATTGTGGTGAGGTAACAGATAAAAAGCTCATTTAAAACCTGCACTTACGAAGGGGGTAGGCAGCTGTATATCAGGGAGTAAACCTTCTGAGAATAAAAACAGCTGGAGCTTGTTAAGGTAATTACACAGGGGAAAGGATAATGTATGGGAACTCCTCAGAAGAATCTGATTTGTGGTGAGGGGAGAGAGATAAAAGCTCATTTAGGAACGACATGAACATGCTGCGTAGGTAGCTCTTTAGCAGTAAATATCTCCACTGAGATTAAGAAAAGCAGTAGCTTAATAAATTAAGTACTTCCTGTTATGGTTACTGTACTGGTAACTCCCCAAAAGAATCTGGATTGTGGTGAGGGAACATAGAAAAAAGCTTATTTAGGACCTGCACTTACGAAGTGGGTAGGCAGCTGTATATCAGGGAGTAAACCTTCTGAGAATAAAAACAGCTGGAGCTTGTTAAGGTAATTACACAGGAGAAAGGATAATGTATGGGAACTCCTCAAAAGAATCTTTTTTATGGTGAGGGGAGAGAGATAAAAGCTCATTTAGGAACGACATGAACATGCTGCGTAGGTAGCTCTTTATCAGTAAATATCTCCACTGAGATTAAGAAAAGCAGTAGCTTAATAAATTAAGTACTTCCTGGTATGGTTACTGTACTGGTAACTAGCCAAAAGAATCTGGATTGTGGTGAGGGAACAGAGAAAAAATCTCATTTAAGACCTGCACCTACGAAGGGGGTAAGCAGCTGTGTATCACGGAGTAAACATTCTGAGAATAAAAACAGCTGGAGCTTGTTAAGGTAATTACACAGGGGAAAGGATAATATACTGGGAACTCCTCAGAAGAATCTGATTTGTGGTGAGGGGAGAGAGATAAAAGCTCCTTTAGGAACGACATGAACATACTGCGTAGGTAGCTGTTTATCAGTAAATATCTCCACAGAGATTAAGAAAAGCAGTAGCTTAATAAGTTAAGTACTTCCTGGTGTGGTTACTGTACTGGTAACTCCCCAAAAGAATCTGGATTGTGGTGAGGGAACAGAGAAAAAAGCTCATTTAGACCTGCACTTACGAAGGGGTTAGACAGCTGTATATCAGGGAGTAAACCTTCTGAGAATAAAAACAGCTGGAGCTTGTTAAGGTAATTACACAAGGGAAAGGATAATGTACTGGGAAATCCTCAGAAGAATCTGATTTGTGCTGAGGGGAGAGAGATAAAAGCTCATTTAGGAACGACATGAACATGCTGCGTAGGTAGCTGTTTATCAGTAAATATCTCCACTGAGATTAAGAAAAGCAGTAGCTTAATAAATTAAGTACTTCCTGGTATGGTTACTGTACTGGGAACTCCCCAAAAGAATCTGGATTGTGGTGAGGGAACAGAGAAAAAAGCTCATTTAAGACCTGCACTTATGAAGGGGGTAGGCAGCTGTATATCAGGGAGTAAACCTTCTGAGAATAAAAACAGCTGGAGCTTGTTAAGGTAATTACACAGGGGAAAGGATAATGTATGGGAACTCTTCAGAAGAATCTGATTTGTGGTGAGGGGAGAGAGATAAAAGCTCATTTAGGAACGACATGAACATGCTGCGTAGGTAGCTCTTTATCAGTAAATATCTCCACTGAGATTAAGAAAAGCAGTAGCTTAATAAATTAAGTACTTCCTGGTATGGTTACTGTACTGGTAACTCCCCAATAGAATCTGGATTGTGGTGAGGGAACAGAGAAAAAAGCTCATTTAGGACCTGCACTTACGAAGGGGGTAGGCAGCTATATATCAGGGAGTAAACCTTCTGAGAATAAAAACAGCTGGAGCTTGTTAAGGTAATTACACAGGGGAAAGGATAATGTACTGGGAACTCCTCAGAAGAATCTGATTAGTGGTGAGGGGAGAGAGATAAAAGCTCCTTTAGGAACGACATGAACATGCTGCATAGGTAGCTGTTTATCAGTAAATATCTCCACAGAGATTAAGAAAAGCAGTAGCTTAAAAAGTTAAGTACTTCCTGGTATGGTTACTGTACTGGTAACTCCCCAAAAGAATATGGATTGTGGTGAGGGAACAGAGAAAAAAGCTCATTTAGACCTGCACTTACGAAGGGGTTAGGCAGCTGTATATCAGGGAGTAAACCTTCTGAGAATAAAAACAGCTGGAGCTTGTTAAGGTAATTACACAAGGGAAAGGATAATGTACTGGGAACTCCTCAGAAGAATCTGATTTGTGCTGAGGGGAGAGAGATAAAAGCTCATTTAGGAACGACATGAACATGCTGCGTAGGTAGCTGTTTATCAGTAAATATCTCCACTGAGATTAAGAAAAGCAGTAGCTTAATAAATTAAGTACTTCCTGGTATGGTTACTGTACTGGGAACTCCCCAAAAGAATCTGGATTGTGGTGAGGGAACAGAGAAAAAAGCTCATTTAAGACCTGCACTTATGAAGGGGGTAGACAGCTGTATATCAGGGAGTAAACCTTCTGAGAATAAAAACAGCTGGAGCTTGTTAAGGTAATTACACAGGGGAAAGGATAATGTATGGGAACTCCTCAGAAGAATCTGATTTGTGGTGAGGGGAGAGAGATAAAAGCTCATTTAGGAACGACATGAACATGCTGCGTAGGTAGCTCTTTACAGGAAATATCTCCACTGAGATTAAGAAAAGCATTAGCTTAATAAATTAAGTACTTCCTGGTATGGTTACTGTACTGGTAACTCCCCAAAAGAATCTGGATTGTGGTGAGGGAACAGAGAATAAAGCTCATTTAGGACCTGCACTTACGAAGGGGGTAGGCAGCTGTATATCAGGGAGTAAACATTGTGAGAATAAAAACAGCTGGAGCTTGTTAAGGTAATTACACATGGGAAAGGATAATGTATGGGAACTCCTCAGAAGAATCTGATTTGTGGTGAGGGGAGAGAGATAAAAGCTCGTTTAGGAACGACATGAACATGCTGCGTAGGTAGCTGTTTATCAGTAAATATCTCCACTGAGATTAAGAAAAGCAGTAGCGGGGCTGGGGATATAGCCTAGTGGCAAGAGTGCCTGCCTCGCATACACGAGGCCCTAGGTTCGATTCCCAAGACCACATATACAGAAAAAACGGCCAGAAGCGGCGCTGTGGCTCAAGTGGCAGAGTGCTAGCCTTGAGCGGGAAGAAGCCAGGGACAGGGCTCAGGCCCTGAGTCCAAGGCCCAGGACTGGCAAAAAAAAAAAAAAGAAAGAAAAGCAGTAGCTTAATAAATTAAGTACTTCCTGGTATGGTTACTGTACTGGTAACTCCCCAATAGAATCTGGATTGTGGTGAGGGAACAGAGAAAAAAGCTCATTTAGGACCTGCACTTACGAAGGGGGTAGGCAGCTATATATCAGGGAGTAAACCTTCTGAGAATAAAAACAGCTGTAGCTTGTTAATGTAATTACACAGGGGAAAGGATAATGTACTGGGAACTCCTCAGAAGAATCTGATTTGTGGTGATGGGTGAGAGATAAAAGCTCATTTAGGAACGACATGAACATGCTGCGTAGGTAGCTGTTTATCAGTAAATATCTACACTGAGATTAAGAAAAGCAGTAGCTTAATAAATTAAGTACTTCCTGGTATGGTTACTGTACTGGTAACTCCCCAAAAGAATCTGGATTGTGGTGAGGGAACAGAGAAAAAAGCTCATTTAGGACCTGCACTTACGAAGGGGGTAGGCAGCTATTTATCCGGGAGTAAACCTTCTGAGAATAAAAACAGCTGGAGCTTGTTAAGGTAATTACACAGGGGAAAGGATAATGTACTGGGAAATCCTCAGAAGAATCTGATTTGTGGTGAGGGGAGAGAGATAAAAGCTCATTTAGGAACGACATGAACATGCTGCATAGGTAGCTGTTTATCAGTAAATATCTCCACTGAGATTAAGCAAAGCAGTAGCTTAATAAATTAAGTACTTCCTTGTATGGTTACTGTACTGGTAATTCCCCAAAAGAATCTGGATTGTGGTGAAGGAATAGAGAAAAAGGCTCATTTAGGACCTGCACTTACGTAGGGGGTAGTCAGCTGTATATCAGGGAGTAAACCTTCTGAGAATAAAAACAGCTGGAGCTTGTTAAGGTAATTACACAGTGGAAAGGATAATGTACTGGGAACTCCTCAGAAGAATCTGATTTGTGGTGAGGGGAGAGAGATAAAAACTCATTTAGGAACGACATGAACATGCTGCGTAGGTAGCTGTTTATCAGTAAATATCTCCACTGAGATTAAGAAAAGCAGTAGCTTAATAAATTAAGTACTTCCTGGTATGGTTACTGTACTGGTAACTCCCCAAAAGAATCTGGATTGTGGTGAGGGAACAGAGAAAAAAGCTCATTTAGGACTTGCACTTACGGACTGGGGAGGCAGCTGTATATCAGGGAGTAAACCTTCTGAGAATAAAAACAGCTGGTGCTTGTTAAGGTAATTACACAGGGGAAACCATAATGTACTGGGAACTCCCCAGAAGAATCTGATTTGTGGTGAGGGGAGAGAGATAAACCCTCATTTAGGAACGACATGAACATGCTGCATACGTAGCTGTTTATCAGTAAATATCTCCACTGAGATTAAGAAAAGCAGTAGCTTAATAAATTAAGTACTCCCTGTATGGATACTGTACTGGTAACTCCCCAAAAGAATCTGGATTGTGGTGAGGGAACAGAGAAAAAAGCTCATTTAGGACCTGCACTTACGAAGGTGGTAAGCAGCTGTATATCAGGTAGTAAACCTTCTGAGAATAAAAACACCTGGTGCTTCTTAAGGTAATTACACGGGGGAAAGGATAATGTACTGGGAACTCCTCAGAAGAATCTGATTTGTGGTGAGGGGAGAGAGATAAAAGCTCATTTGGAACGACATGAACATGCTGCGTAGGTAGCTGTTTATCAGTAAATATCTCCACTGAGATTAAGAAAAGCAGTAGCTTAATAAATTAAGTACTTCCTGGTATGGTTACTGTACTGGTAACTCCCCGAAAGAATCTGGATTGTGGTGAGGGAACAGAGAAAAAAGGTCATTTAGGACCTGCACTTACGAAGGGGGTAGGCAGCTGCTGTATATCAGGGAGTATCCCTTCTGAGAATAAAAACAGCTGGAGATTGTTAAGGTAATTACACAGGGGAAAGGATAATGTACTGGGAACTCCTCAGAAGAATCTGATTTGTGGTGAGGGGAGATAGATAAAAGCTCATTTAGGAACGACATGAACATGCTGCGTAGGTAGCTGTTTATCAGTAAATATCTCCACTGAGATTAAGAAAAGCAGTAGCTTAATAAATTAAGTACTTCCTGGTCTGGTTACTGTACTGGTAACTCCCCAAAAGAATCTGGATTGTTGTGAGGGAACAGAGAAAAAAGCTCATAGGACCTGCACTTACGAAGGGGGTAGGCAGCTGTATATCAGGGAGTAAACCTTCTGAGAATAAAAACAGCTGGAGCTTGTTAAGGTAATTACACAGGGGAAAGTTAAAGTACTGAGAACTCCTCAGAAGAATCTGATTTGTGGTGAGGGGAGAGAGATAAAAGCTCATTTAGGAACGACATGAACATGCTGCATACGTAGCTGTTTATCAGTAAATATCTCCACTGAGATTAAGAAAAGCAGTAGCTTAATAAATTAAGTATTTCCCGGTATGGTTATTGTACTGGTAACTCCCCAAAAGAATGTGGATTGTGGTGAGGGAACAGAGAAAAAAGCTCATTTAGGACCTGCACTTACGAAGGTGGTAGGCAGCTGTATATCAGGGAGTAAACCTTCTGAGAATAAAAACAGCTGGAGCTTGTTAAGGTAATTACACAGGGGAAAGGATAATGTACTGGGAACTCCTCAGAAGAATCTGATTTGTGGTGAGGGGCGAGAGATAAAAGCTCATTTATGAACGAAATGAACATGCTGCATAGGTAGCTGTATATCATTAAATATCTCCACTGAGATTAAGAAAAGCAGTAGCTTAATAAATTAAGTACTTCCTGGTATGGTAAATGTACTGGTAACTCCCCAAAGAATCTGGATTGTGGTGAGGGAATAGAGAAAATAGCTCATTTAGGACCTGCACTTACGAAGGGGGTCGGGAGCTGTATATCAGGGAGTAAACCTTCTGAGAATAAAAACCGCTGGAGCTTGTTAAGGTAAAAACAGCTTGAGCTTGTTAAGGTAATTACACAGGGGAAAGGATAATGTACTGGGAACTCCTCAGAAGAATCGGATTTGTGGTGAGGGGAGAGAGATAAAAGCTCATTTAGGAACGACATGAACATGCTGCGTAGGTAGCTGTTTATCAGTAAATATCTCCACTGAGATTAAGAAAAGCAGTTGTTTAATAAATTAAGTACTTCCTGGTATGGATACTGTACTGGTAACTCCCAAAAAGAATCTGGATTGTGGTGAGGGAACAGAGAAAAAAGCTCATTTAGGACCTGCACTTACGAAGGGGGTAGGCAGCTGTATATGAGGGAGTAAACCTTCTGAGAATAAAAACAGCAGGAGCTTGTTAAGGTAATTACACAGGGGAAAGGGTAATGTACTGGGAACTCCTCAGAAGAATCTGATTTGTGGTGAGGGGAGAGAGATAAAAGCTCATTTAGGAACGACATGAACATGCTGCGTATGAAGCTGTTTATCAGTAAATATCTCCACTGAGATTAAGAAAAGCTGTAGCTTAATAAATTAAGTACTTCCTGGTATGGTTAATGTACTGGTAACTCCCCAAAAGAATCTGTATTGTGGTGAGGGAACAGAGAAAAAAGCTCATTTAGGACCTGCACTTACGAAGGAGGTAGGCAGTTGTATATCAGGGAGTAAACCTTCTGAGAATATAAACAGCTGGAGCTTGTTAAGGTAATTACACAGGGGAAAGGATAATGTACTGGGAACTCCTCAGAAGGATGTGATTGGTGGTGAGGGGAGAGAGATAATAGCTCATTTAGGAACGACATTAACATTCTTCGTAGGTAGGTGTTTATCAGTAAATATCTCCACTGAGATTAAGAAAAGCAGTAGCTTAATAAATTAAGTACTTCCTGGTATGGTTACTGTACTGGTAACTCCCCAAAAGAATCTGTATTGTGGTGAGGGAACAGAGATAAAAGCTCATTTAGGACCTGTACTTACGAAGGGGGTAGGCAGATGTATATCAGGGAGTAAACCTTCTGAGAATAAAAACAGCTGGAGCTTGTTAAGGTAATTACACAGGGGAAAGGATAATGTACTGGGAACTCCCCATAAGAATCTGATTTTTGGTGAGGGGAGAGAGATAAAAGCTCATTTAGGAACGACATGAACATGCTGCGTAGGTAGTTGATTATCAGTAAATGTCTCCACTGAGATTAAGAAAAGCAGTAGCTTAATAAATTAAGTACTTCCTGGTATGGTTACTGTACTGGTAACTCCCCAAAAGAATCTGGATTGTGGTGAGGGAACAGAGAAAAAAGCTCATTTATGACCTGCACTTACGAAGGTGGTAGGCAGCTGTATATCAGGGAGTAAACCTTCTGAGAATAAAAACAGCTGGAGCTTGTTAAGGTAATTACACAGGGGAAAGGATAATGTACTGGGAACTCCTCAGAAGAATCTGATTTGTGGTGAGGGGCGAGAGATAAAAGCTCATTTATGAACGAAATGAACATGCTGCATAGGTAGCTGTATATCATTAAATATCTCGACTGAGATTAAGAAAAGCAGTAGCTTAATAAATTAAGTACTTCCTGGTATGGTAAATGTACTGGTAACTCCCCAAAGAATCTGGATTGTGGTGAGGGAATAGAGAAAATAGCTCATTTAGGACCTGCACTTACGAAGGGGGTCGGGAGCTGTATATCAGGGAGTAAACCTTCTGAGAATAAAAACCGCTGGAGCTTGTTAAGGTAAAAACAGCTTGAGCTTGTTAAGGTAATTACACAGGGGAAAGGATAATGTACTGGGAACTCCTCAGAAGAATCGGATTTGTGGTGAGGGGAGAGAGATAAAAGCTCATTTAGGAACGACATGAACATGCTGCGTAGGTAGCTGTTTATCAGTAAATATCTCCACTGAGATTAAGAAAAGCAGTTGTTTAATAAATTAAGTACTTCCTGGTATGGATACTGTACTGGTAACTCCCCAAAAGAATCTGGATTGTGGTGAGGGAACAGAGAAAAAAGCTCATTTAGGACCTGCACTTACGAAGGGGGTAGGCAGCTGTATATGAGGGAGTAAACCTTCTGAGAATAAAAACAGCAGGAGCTTGTTAAGGTAATTACACAGGGGAAAGGGTAATGTACTGGGAACTCCTCAGAAGAATCTGATTTGTGGTGAGGGGAGAGAGACAAAATCTCATTTAGGAACGACATGAACCTGCTGTCTCCACTGAGATTAAGAAAAGCAGTAGCTTAATAAATTAAGTACTTCCTGGTATGGTTACTGTACTGGTAACTCCCCTAAAGAATCTGGATAGTGGGGAGGGAACAGAGAAAAAAGCTCATTTAGGACCTGCACTTACGAAAGGGGTAGGCAGCTGTATATCAGGGAGTAAACCTTCTGAGAATAAAAACAGCTGGAGCTTGTTAAGGTAATTACACAGGGGAAAAGGTAATGTACTGGGAAATCCTCAGAAGAATCTGATTTGTGGTGAGGGGAGAAAGATAAAAGCTCATTTAGGAACAATATGAACATGCTGCGTAGGTAGCTGTTTATCAGTAAATATCTCCACTGAGATTAAGAAAAGCAATAGCTTAATAAATTAAGTACCTCCTGGTATGGTTACTGTACTGGTAACTCCCCAAAAGAATCTGGTTTGTGGTGAGGGAACAGAGAAAAAAGCTCATTTAGGAACTGCACTTACGAAGGGGGTAGGCAGCTGTATATCAGGGAGTAAACCTTCTGAGAATAAAAACAGCTGGAGCTTGTTAAGGTAATTACACAGGGGAAAGGATAATTTACTGGGAACTCCTCAGAAGAATCTGATTTGTGGTGAGGGAAGAGAGATAATAGCTCATTTAGGAACGACATGAACATGCTGCGTAGGTAGCTGTTTATCAGTAAATATCTCCACTGAGATTAAGAAAAGCAGTAGCTTAATAAATTAAGTACTTCCTGGTATGGTTACTGTACTGGTAACTCCCCAAAAGAATCTGGATTGTGGTGAGGGTAGAGAGAAAAAAGCTCATTAGGACCTGCACTTACGAAGGGGGTAGGCAGCTGTATATCAGGGAGTAAATCTTCAGAGAATAAAAACAGCTGGAGCTTGTTAAGGTAATTACACAGGGGAAAGGACAATGTACTGGGAACTCCTCAGAAGAATCTGATTTGTGGTGAGGGGAGAGAGATAAAAGCTCATTTAGGAACGACATGAACATGCTGCGTAGGTAGCTGTTTATCACTAAATATCTCCACAGAGATTAAGAAAAGCAGTAGCTTAATAAATTAAGTACTTCCTGGTATGGTTACAGTACTGGTAACACCCCAAAAGAATCTGGATTATGGTGAGGGAACAGAGAAAAAAGCTCATTTAGGACCTGCACTTACGAAGGGGGTAGGCAGCTGTATATCAGGGATTAAACCTTCTGAGAATAAAAACAGCTGGAGCTTGTTAAGGTAATTACACAGGGGAAAGGATAATGTACTGGGAACTCCTCAGAAGAATCTGATTTGTGGTGAGGGGAGAGAGATAAAAGCTCATTTAGGACCTGCACTTACGAAGGGGGTCGGGAGCTGTATATCAGGGAGTAAACCTTCTGAGAATAAAAACCGCTGGAGCTTGTTAAGGTAAAAACAGCTTGAGCTTGTTAAGGTAATTACACAGGGGAAAGGATAATGTACTGGGAACTCCTCAGAAGAATCGGATTTGTGGTGAGGGGAGAGAGATAAAAGCTCATTTAGGAACGACATGAACATGCTGCGTAGGTAGCTGTTTATCAGTAAATATCTCCACTGAGATTAAGAAAAGCAGTTGTTTAATAAATTAAGTACTTCCTGGTATGGATACTGTACTGGTAACTCCCCAAAAGAATCTGGATTGTGGTGAGGGAACAGAGAAAAAAGCTCATTTAGGACCTGCACTTACGAAGGGGGTAGGCAGCTGTATATGAGGGAGTAAACCTTCTGAGAATAAAAACAGCAGGAGCTTGTTAAGGTAATTACACAGGGGAAAGGGTAATGTACTGGGAACTCCTCAGAAGAATCTGATTTGTGGTGAGGGGAGAGAGACAAAATCTCATTTAGGAACGACATGAACCTGCTGTCTCCACTGAGATTAAGAAAAGCAGTAGCTTAATAAATTAAGTACTTCCTGGTATGGTTACTGTACTGGTAACTCCCCTAAAGAATCTGGATAGTGGGGAGGGAACAGAGAAAAAAGCTCATTTAGGACCTGCACTTACGAAAGGGGTAGGCAGCTGTATATCAGGGAGTAAACCTTCTGAGAATAAAAACAGCTGGAGCTTGTTAAGGTAATTACACAGGGGAAAAGGTAATGTACTGGGAAATCCTCAGAAGAATCTGATTTGTGGTGAGGGGAGAAAGATAAAAGCTCATTTAGGAACAATATGAACATGCTGCGTAGGTAGCTGTTTATCAGTAAATATCTCCACTGAGATTAAGAAAAGCAATAGCTTAATAAATTAAGTACCTCCTGGTATGGTTACTGTACTGGTAACTCCCCAAAAGAATCTGGTTTGTGGTGAGGGAACAGAGAAAAAAGCTCATTTAGGAACTGCACTTACGAAGGGGGTAGGCAGCTGTATATCAGGGAGTAAACCTTCTGAGAATAAAAACAGCTGGAGCTTGTTAAGGTAATTACACAGGGGAAAGGATAATTTACTGGGAACTCCTCAGAAGAATCTGATTTGTGGTGAGGGAAGAGAGATAATAGCTCATTTAGGAACGACATGAACATGCTGCGTAGGTAGCTGTTTATCAGTAAATATCTCCACTGAGATTAAGAAAAGCAGTAGCTTAATAAATTAAGTACTTCCTGGTATGGTTACTGTACTGGTAACTCCCCAAAAGAATCTGGATTGTGGTGAGGGTAGAGAGAAAAAAGCTCATTAGGACCTGCACTTACGAAGGGGGTAGGCAGCTGTATATCAGGGAGTAAATCTTCAGAGAATAAAAACAGCTGGAGCTTGTTAAGGTAATTACACAGGGGAAAGGACAATGTACTGGGAACTCCTCAGAAGAATCTGATTTGTGGTGAGGGGAGAGAGATAAAAGCTCATTTAGGAACGACATGAACATGCTGCGTAGGTAGCTGTTTATCACTAAATATCTCCACAGAGATTAAGAAAAGCAGTAGCTTAATAAATTAAGTACTTCCTGGTATGGTTACAGTACTGGTAACACCCCAAAAGAATCTGGATTATGGTGAGGGAACAGAGAAAAAAGCTCATTTAGGACCTGCACTTACGAAGGGGGTAGGCAGCTGTATATCAGGGATTAAACCTTCTGAGAATAAAAACAGCTGGAGCTTGTTAAGGTAATTACACAGGGGAAAGGATAATGTACTGGGAACTCCTCAGAAGAATCTGATTTGTGGTGAGGGGAGAGAGATAAAAGCTCATTTAGGACCTGCACTTACGAAGGGGGTCGGGAGCTGTATATCAGGGAGTAAACCTTCTGAGAATAAAAACCGCTGGAGCTTGTTAAGGTAAAAACAGCTTGAGCTTGTTAAGGTAATTACACAGGGGAAAGGATAATGTACTGGGAACTCCTCAGAAGAATCGGATTTGTGGTGAGGGGAGAGAGATAAAAGCTCATTTAGGAACGACATGAACATGCTGCTTAGGTAGCTGTTTATCAGTAAATATCTCCACTGAGATTAAGAAAAGCAGTTGTTTAATAAATTAAGTACTTCCTGGTATGGATACTGTACTGGTAACTCCCCAAAAGAATCTGGATTGTGGTGAGGGAACAGAGAAAAAAGCTCATTTAGGACCTGCACTTACGAAGGGGGTAGGCAGCTGTATATGAGGGAGTAAACCTTCTGAGAATAAAACCAGCAGGAGCTTGTTAAGGTAATTACACAGGGGAAAGGGTAATGTACTGGGAACTCCTCAGAAGAATCTGATTTGTGGTGAGGGGAGAGAGACAAAAGCTCATTTAGGAACGACATGAACCTGCTGTCTCCACTGAGATTAAGAAAAGCAGTAGCTTAATAAATTAAGTACTTCCTGGTATGGTTACTGTACTGGTAACTCCCCTAAAGAATCTGGATAGTGGGGAGGGAACAGAGAAAAAAGCTCATTTAGGACCTGCACTTACGAAAGGGGTAGGCAGCTGTATATCAGGGAGTAAACCTTCTGAGAATAAAAACAGCTGGAGCTTGTTAAGGTAATTACACAGGGGAAAAGGTAATGTACTGGGAAATCCTCAGAAGAATCTGATTTGTGGTGAGGGGAGAAAGATAAAAGCTCATTTAGGAACAATATGAACATGCTGCGTAGGTAGCTGTTTATCAGTAAATATCTCCATTGAGATTAAGAAAAGCAATAGCTTAATAAATTAAGTACCTCCTGGTATGGTTACTGTACTGGTAACTCCCCAAAAGAATCTGGTTTGTGGTGAGGGAACAGAGAAAAAAGCTCATTTAGGAACTGCACTTACGAAGGGGGTAGGCAGCTGTATATCAGGGAGTAAACCTTCTGAGAATAAAAACAGCTGGAGCTTGTTAAGGTAATTACACAGGGGAAAGGATAATTTACTGGGAACTCCTCAGAAGAATCTGATTTGTGGTGAGGGAAGAGAGATAAAAGCTCATTTAGGTACGACATGAACATGCTGCGTAGGTAGCTGTTTATCAGTAAATATCTCCACTGAGATTAAGAAAAGCAGTAGCTTAATAAATTAAGTACTTCCTGGTATGGTTACTGTACTGGTAACTCCCCAAAAGAATCTGGATTGTGGTGAGGGTAGAGAGAAAAAAGCTCATTAGGACCTGCACTTACGAAGGGGGTAGGCAGCTGTATATCAGGGAGTAAATCTTCAGAGAATAAAAACAGCTGGAGCTTGTTAAGGTAATTACACAGGGGAAAGGACAATGTACTGGGAACTCCTCAGAAGAATCTGATTTGTGGTGAGGGGAGAGAGATAAAAGCTCATTTAGGAACGACATGAACATGCTGCGTAGGTAGCTGTTTATCACTAAATATCTCCACAGAGATTAAGAAAAGCAGTAGCTTAATAAATTAAGTACTTCCTGGTATGGTTTCAGTACTGGTAACTCCCCAAAAGAATCTGGATTATGGTGAGGGAACAGAGAAAAAAGCTCATTTAGGACCTGCACTTACGAAGGGGGTAGGCAGCTGTATATCAGGGATTAAACCTTCTGAGAATAAAAACAGCTGGAACTTGTTAAGGTAATTACACAGGGGAAAGGATAATGTACTGGGAACTCCTCAGAAGAATCTGATTTGTGGTGAGGGGAGAGAGATAAAAGCTCATTTAGGAGCGACATGAACATGCTGCGTAGGTAGCTGTTTATCAGTAAATATCTCCACTGAGATTAAGAAAAGCATTAGCTTAATAAATTAAGTACTTACTGGTATGGTTACTGTACTGGTAACTCCCCAAAAGAGTCTGGATTGTGGTGAGGGAACAGAGAAAAAAGCTCATTTAGGACCTGCACTTACGAAGGGGGTAAGCAGCTGTATATCAGGGAGTAAACCTTCTGAGAATAAAAACAGCTGGAGCTTGTTAAGGTAATTACACAGGGGAAAGGATAATGTACTGGGAACTCCTCAGAAGAATCTGATTTGTGGTGAGGGGAGAGCGATAAAAGCTCATTTAGGAACGACATGTACATGCTGCGTAGGTAGCTGTTTATCAGTAAATATCTCCACTGAGATTAAGAAAAGCAGTAGCTTAATAAATTAAGTACTTCCTGGTATGGTTACTGTACTGGTAACTCCCCAAAAGAATCTGGATTGTGGTGAGGGAACAGAGAAAAAAGCTCATTTAGGACCTGCACTTACGAAGGGGCTAGGCAGCTGTATATCAGGAAGTAAACCTTCTGAGAATAAAAACAGCTGGAGCTTGTTAAGGTAATTACACAGGGGAAAGGATAATGTACTGGGAACTCCTCAGAAGAATCTGATTTGTGGTGAGGGGAGAGAGATAAAAGCTCATTTAGGAACGACATGAACATGCTGCGTACATAGCTGTTTATCAGTAAATATCTCCCCTGAGATTAAGAAAAGCAGTAGCTTAATAAATTAAGTAAATCCTGGTATGGTTACTGTACTGGTAACTCCCCAAAAGAATCTGGATTGTGTTGAGGGAACAGAGAAGAAAGCTCATTTAGGACCTGCACTTACGAAGGGGGTAGGCAGCTGTATATCAGGGAGTAAAGCTTCTGAGAATAAAAACAGCTGGAGCTTGTTAAGGTAATTAAACAGGGGAAAGGATAATGTACTGGGAACTCCTCAGAAGAATCTGATTTGTGGTGAGGGGAGAGAGACAAAAGCTCATTTAGGAACGACATGAACATGCTGTCTCCACTGAGATTAAGAAAAGCAGTAGCTTAATAAGTTAAGTACTTCCTGGTATGTTTACTGTACTGGTAACTACCCAAAAGAATCTGGATTGTGGTGAGGGAACAGAGAAAAAAGCTCATTTAGGACCTGCACTTACGAAGGGGGTAGGCAGCTGTATATCAGGGAGTAAACCTTCTGAGAATAAAAACAGCTGGAGCTTGTTAAGGTAATTACACAGGGGAAAGGATAATGTACTGGGAAATCCTCAGAAGAATCTGATTTGTGGTGAGGGGAGAGCGATAAAAGCTCATTTAGGAACGACATGAACATGCTGCGTAGGTAGCTGTTTATCAGTAAATATCTCCACTGAGATTAAGAAAAGCAGTAGCTTAATAAATTAAGTACTTACTGGTATGGTTACTGTACTGGTAACTCCCCAAAAGAATCTGGATTGTGGTGAGGGAACAGAGAAAAAAGCTCATTTAGGACCTGTACTTACGAAGGGGGTAGGCAGCTGTATATCAGGGAGTAAACCTTCTGAGAATAAAAACATCTGGAGCTTGTTAAGGTAATTACACAGGGGAAAGCATAATGTACTGGGAACTCCTCAGAAGAATCTGATTTATGGTGAGGGGAGAGAGATAAAAGCTCATTTAGGAACGACATGAACATGCCGCGTAGGTAGCTGTTTATCAGTAAATATCTCCACTGAGATTAAGAAAAGCAGTAGCTTAATAAATTAAGTACATCCTGGTATGGTTACTGTACTGGTAACTCCCCAAAAGAACCTGGATTGTGGTGAGGGAACAGAGAAAAAAGCTCATTTAGGACCTGCACTTACGAAGGGGGTAGGCAGCTGTATATCAGGGAGTAAACCTTCTGAGAATAAAAACAGCTGGAGCTTGTTAAGGTAATTACACAGGGGAAAGCATAAAGTACTGGGAACTCCTCAGAAGAATCTGATTTGTGGTGAGGGGAGAGAGATAAAAGCTCATTTAGGAACGACATGAACATGCTGCGTAGGTAGCTGTTTATCAGTAAATATCTCCACTGAGATTAAGAAAAGCAGTAGCTTAATAAATTAAGTACTTCCTGGTATGGTTACTGTACTGGTAACTCCACAAAAGAATCTGGATTGTGGTGATTGAACAGAGAAAAAAGCTCATTTAGGACCTGCACTTACGAATGGGGTAGGCAGCTGTATATCAGGGAGTAAACCTTCTGAGAATAAAAACAGCTGGAGCTTGTTACGATAATTACACAGGGGAAAGGATAATGTACTGGAAACTCCTCAGAAGAATCTGATTTGTTTTGAGGGGAGAGAGATAAAAGCTCATTTAGGAACGACATGAGCATGCTGCGTAGGTAGCTGTTTATCAGTAAATATCTCCACAGAGATTAAGAAAAGCAGTAGCTTAATAATTTAAGTACTTCCTGGTATGGTTACTGTACTGGTAACTCCCCAAAAGAATCTGGATTGTGGTGAGGGAACAGAGAAAGAAGCTCATTTAGGAACTGCACTTACGAAGGGGTTAGGCAGCTGTATATCAGGGAGTAAACCTTCTGAGAATAAAAACAGCTGGAGCTTGTTAAGGTAATTACACAGGGGAAAGGATAATGTACCGGGAACTCCTCTGAAGAATCTGATTTGTGGTGAGGGGAGAGAGATAAAAGCTCATTTAGGAACGACATGAACATGGTGCGTACATAGCTGTTTATCAGTAAATATCTCCCCTGAGATTAAGAAAAGCAGTAGCTTAATAAATTAAGTAACTCCTGGTATGGTTACTGTACTGGTAACTCCTCAAAAGAATCTGTATTGTCGTGAGGGAATAGAGAAAAAAGCTCATTTAGGACCTGCACATACGAAGGGGGTAGGCAGCTGTTTATCAGGGAGTAAACCTTCTGAGAATAAAAACAGCTGGAGCTTGTTAAGGTAATTACACAGGGGAAAGGATAATGGACTGGGAACTCCTCAGAAGAATCTGATTTGTTGTGAGGGGAGAGAGACAAAAGCTCATTTAGGAACGACATGAACATGTTGTCTCCACTGAGATTAAGAAAAGCAGTAGCTTAATAAATTAAGTACTTCCTGGTATGGTTACTGTACTGGTAACTCCCCAAAAGAATCTGGATTGTGGTGAGGGAACAGAGAATAAAGCTCATTTAGGAACTGCACTTACGAAGGGGGTAGGCAGCTGTATATCAGGGAGTAAACATTCTGAGAATAAAAACAGCTGGAGCTTGTTAAGGTAATTACACAGGGGAAAGGATAATGTACTGGGAAATCCTCAGAAGAATCTGATTTGTGGTGAGGGGAGAGCGATAAAAGCTCATTTAGGAACGACATGAACATGCTGCGTAGGTAGCTGTTTATCAGTGAATATCTCCACTGAGATTAAGAAAAGCAGTAGCTTAATAAATTAAGTACTTACTGGTATGGTTACTGTACTGGTAACTCCCCAAAAGAATCTGGATTTTGGTGAGGGAACAGAGAAAAAAGCTCATTTAGCACCTGCACTTACGAAGGGGGTAGGCAGCTGTATATCAGGGAGTAAACCTTCTGAGAATAAAAACAGCTGGAGCTTGTTAAAGTAATTACACAGGGGAAAGGATAATGTACTGGGAACTCCTCAGAAGAATCTGATTAGTGGTGAGGGGAGAGAGAAAAAAGCTCATTTAGGAACGACATGAACATGCTGCATACGTAGCTGTTTATCAGTAAATATCTCCACTGAGATTAAGAAAAGCAGTAGGTTAATAAATTAAATACTTCCTGGTATGGTTACTGTACTGGTAACTCCCCAAAAGAATATGGATTGTGGTGAGGGAACAGAGAAAAAAGCTCATTTAGGACCTGCACTTACGAAGGGGGTAGGCAGCTGTATATGAGGGAGTAAAACTTCTGAGAATAAAAACAGCTGGGGCTTGTTACGGTAATTACACGGAGGAAAGGATAATGTACTGGAAACTCCTGAGAAGAATCTGATTTGTGGTGAGGGGAGAGAGATAAAAGCTCATTTAGGAACGACATGAACATGCTGCGTAGGTAGCTGTTTAACAGTAAATATCTCCACTGAGATTAAGAAAAGCAGTAGCTTAATAAATTAAGTACTTCCTGGTATGGTTACTGTACTGGTAACTCCCCAAAAGAATCTGGATTGTGGTGAGGGTACAGAGAAAAAAGCTCATTAGGACCTGCACTTACGAAGGGGGTAGGCAGCTGTATATCAGGGAGTAAATGTTCAGAGAATAAAAACAGCTGGAGCTTGTTAAGGTAATTACACAGGGGAAAGGACAATGTACTGGGAACTCCTCAGAAGAATCTGATTTGTGGTGAGGGGAGAGAGATAAAAGCTCATTTAGGAACGACATGAACATGCTGCGTAGGTAGCTGTTTATCAGTAAATATCTCCACAGAGATTAAGAAAAGCAGTAGCCTAATAAATTAAGTACTTCCTGGTATGGTTACTGTACTGGTAACTCCCCAAAAGAATCTGGATTATGGTGAGGGAACAGAGAAAAAAGCTCATTTAGGACCTGCACTTACGAAGGGGGTAGGCATCTGTATATCAGGGAGTAAACCTTCTGAGAATAAAAACAGCTGGAGCTTGTTAAGGTAATTACACAGGGGAAAGGATAATGTACTGGGAAATCCTCAGAAGAATCTGATTTGTGGTGAGGGGAGAGCGATAAAAGCTCATTTAGGAACGACATGAACATGCTGCGTAGGTAGCTCTTTATCAGTGAATATCTCCACTGAGATTAAGAAAAGCAGTAGCTTAATAAATTAAGTACTTCCTGGTATGGTTACTGTACTGGTAACTCCACAAAAGAATCTGGATTGTGGTGATTGAACAGAGAAAAAAGCTCATTTAGGACCTGCACTTACGAATGGGGTAGGCAGCTGTATATCAGGGAGTAAACCTTCTGAGAATAAAAACAGCTGGAGCTTGTTACGATAATTACACAGGGGAAAGGATAATGTACTGGGAAATCCTCAGAAGAATCTGATTTGTGGTGAGGGGAGAGCGATAAAAGCTCATTTAGGAACGACGTGAACATGCTGCGTAGGTAGCTGTTTATCAGTAAATATCTCCACTGAGATTAAGAAAAGCAGTAGCTTAATAAATTAAGTACTTCCTGGTATGGTTACTGTACTGGTAACTCCCCAAAAGAATCTGGATTGTGGTGAGGGAACAGAGAAAGAAGCTCATTTAGGACCTGCACTTACGAAGGGGGTAGGCAGCTGTATATCAGGGAGTAAACCTTCTGAGAATAAAAACAGCTGGAGCTTGTTAAGGTAATTACCCAGGGGAAAGGATAATGTACCGGCAACTCCTCAGAAGAATCTGATTTGTGGTGAGGGGAGAGAGATAAAAGCTCATTTAGGAACGACATGAACATGGTGCGTACATAGCTGTTTATCAGTAAATATCTCCCCTGAGATTAAGAAAAGCAGTAGCTTAATAAATTAAGTAACTCCTGGTATGGTTCCTGTACTGGTAACTCCTCAACAGAATCTGGATTGTGGTGAGGGAACAGAGAAAAAGCTCATTTAGGACCTGCACATACGAAGGGGGTAGGCAGCTGTATATGAGGGAGTAAACCTTCTGAGAATAAAAACAGCTGGAGCTTGTTACGGTAATTACACAGGGGAAAGGATAATGGACTGGGAACTCCTCAGAAGAATCTGATTTGTGGTGAGGGGAGAGAGATAAAAGCTCATTTAGGAACGACATGAACATGCTGCGTAGGTAGCTGTTTAACAGTAAATATCTCCACTGAGATTAAGAAAAGCAGTAGCTTAATAAATTAAGTACTTCCTGGTATGGTTACTGTACTGGTAACTCCCCAAAAGAATCTGGATTATGGTGAGGGAACAGAGAAAAAAGCTCATTTGGACCTGCACTTACGAAGGGGGTAGGCAGCTGTATATCAGGGAGTAAATCTTCAGAGAATAAAAACAGCTGGAGCTTGTTAAGGTAATTACACAGGGGAAAGGACAATGTACTGGGAACTCCTCAGAAGAATCTGATTTGTGGTGAGGGGAGAGGGATAAAAGCTCATTTAGTAACGACATGAACATGCTGCGTAGGTAGCTGTTTATCAGTAAATATCTCCACAGAGATTAAGAAAAGCAGTAGCTTAATAAATTAAGTAACTCCTGGTATGGTTACTGTACTGGTAACTCCCCAAAAGAATCTGTATTGTCGTGAGGGAATAGAGAAAAAAGCTCATTTAGGACCTGCACATACGAAGGGGGTAGGCAGCTGTTTATCAGGGAGTAAACCTTCTGAGAATAAAAACAGCTGGAGCTTGTTAAGGTAATTACACAGGGGAAAGGATAATGGACTGGGAACTCCTCAGAAGAATTTAATTTGTTGTGAGGGGAGAGAGACAAAAGCTCATTTAGGAACGACATGAACATGTTGTCTCCACTGAGATTAAGAAAAGCAGTAGCTTAATAAATTAAGTACTTCCTGGTATGGTTACTGTACTGGTAACTCCCCAAAAGAATCTGGATTGTGGTGAGGGAACAGAGAATAAAGGTCATTTAGGAACTGCACTTACGAAGGGGGTAGGCAGCTGTATATCAGGGAGTAAACATTCTGAGAATAAAAACAGCTGGAGCTTGTTAAGGTAATTACACAGGGGAAAGGATAATGTACTGGGAAATCCTCAGAAGAATCTGATTTGTGGTGAGGGGAGAGCGATAAAAGCTCATTTAGGAACGACATGAACATGCTGCGTAGGTAGCTGTTTATCAGTGAATATCTCCACTGAGATTAAGAAAAGCAGTAGCTTAATAAATTAAGTACTTACTGGTATGGTTACTGTACTGGTAACTCCCCAAAAGAATCTGGATTTTGGTGAGGGAACAGAGAAAAAAGCTCATTTAGCACCTGCACTTACGAAGGGGGTAGGCAGCTGTATATCAGGGAGTAAACCTTCTGAGAATAAAAACAGCTGGAGCTTGTAAAAGTAATTACACAGGGGAAAGGATAATGTACTGGGAACTCCTCAGAAGAATCTGATTAGTGGTGAGGGGAGAGAGAAAAAAGCTCATTTAGGAACGACATGAACATGCTGCATACGTAGCTGTTTATCAGTAAATATCTCCACTGAGATTAAGAAAAGCAGTAGGTTAATAAATTAAATACTTCCTGGTATGGTTACTGTACTGGTAACTCCCCAAAAGAATATGGATTGTGGTGAGGGAACAGAGAAAAAAGCTCATTTAGGACCTGCACTTACGAAGGGGGTAGGCAGCTGTATATGAGGGAGTAAAACTTCTGAGAATAAAAACAGCTGGGGCTTGTTACGGTAATTACACGGAGGAAAGGATAATGTACTGGAAACTCCTGAGAAGAATCTGATTTGTGGTGAGGGGAGAGAGATAAAAGCTCATTTAGGAACGACATGAACATGCTGCGTAGGTAGCTGTTTAACAGTAAATATCTCCACTGAGATTAAGAAAAGCAGTAGCTTAATAAATTAAGTACTTCCTGGTATGGTTACTGTACTGGTAACTCCCCAAAAGAATCTGGATTGTGGTGAGGGTACAGAGAAAAAAGCTCATTAGGACCTGCACTTACGAAGGGGGTAGGCAGCTGTATATCAGGGAGTAAATGTTCAGAGAATAAAAACAGCTGGAGCTTGTTAAGGTAATTACACAGGGGAAAGGACAATGTACTGGGAACTCCTCAGAAGAATCTGATTTGTGGTGAGGGGAGAGAGATAAAAGCTCATTTAGGAACGACATGAACATGCTGCGTAGGTAGCTGTTTATCAGTAAATATCTCCACAGAGATTAAGAAAAGCAGTAGCCTAATAAATTAAGTACTTCCTGGTATGGTTACTGTACTGGTAACTCCCCAAAAGAATCTGGATTATGGTGAGGGAACAGAGAAAAAAGCTCATTTAGGACCTGCACTTACGAAGGGGGTAGGCATCTGTATATCAGGGAGTAAACCTTCTGAGAATAAAAACAGCTGGAGCTTGTTAAGGTAATTACACAGGGGAAAGGATAATGTACTGGGAAATCCTCAGAAGAATCTGATTTGTGGTGAGGGGAGAGCGATAAAAGCTCATTTAGGAACGACATGAACATGCTGCGTAGGTAGCTCTTTATCAGTGAATATCTCCACTGAGATTAAGAAAAGCAGTAGCTTAATAAATTAAGTACTTCCTGGTATGGTTACTGTACTGGTAACTCCACAAAAGAATCTGGATTGTGGTGATTGAACAGAGAAAAAAGCTCATTTAGGACCTGCACTTACGAATGGGGTAGGCAGCTGTATATCAGGGAGTAAACCTTCTGAGAATAAAAACAGCTGGAGCTTGTTACGATAATTACACAGGGGAAAGGATAATGTACTGGAAACTCCTCAGAAGAATCTGATTTGTGGTGAGGGGAGAGCGATAAAAGCTCATTTAGGAACGACGTGAACATGCTGCGTAGGTAGCTGTTTATCAGTAAATATCTCCACTGAGATTAAGAAAAGCAGTAGCTTAATAAATTAAGTACTTCCTGGTATGGTTACTGTACTGGTAACTCCCCAAAAGAATCTGGATTGTGGTGAGGGAACAGAGAAAGAAGCTCATTTAGGACCTGCACTTACGAAGGGGGTAGGCAGCTGTATATCAGGGAGTAAACCTTCTGAGAATAAAAACAGCTGGAGCTTGTTAAGGTAATTACCCAGGGGAAAGGATAATGTACCGGCAACTCCTCAGAAGAATCTGATTTGTGGTGAGGGGAGAGAGATAAAAGCTCATTTAGGAACGACATGAACATGGTGCGTACATAGCTGTTTATCAGTAAATATCTCCCCTGAGATTAAGAAAAGCAGTAGCTTAATAAATTAAGTAACTCCTGGTATGGTTCCTGTACTGGTAACTCCTCAACAGAATCTGGATTGTGGTGAGGGAACAGAGAAAAAGCTCATTTAGGACCTGCACATACGAAGGGGGTAGGCAGCTGTATATGAGGGAGTAAACCTTCTGAGAATAAAAACAGCTGGAGCTTGTTACGGTAATTACACAGGGGAAAGGATAATGGACTGGGAACTCCTCAGAAGAATCTGATTTGTGGTGAGGGGAGAGAGATAAAAGCTCATTTAGGAACGACATGAACATGCTGCGTAGGTAGCTGTTTAACAGTAAATATCTCCACTGAGATTAAGAAAAGCAGTAGCTTAATAAATTAAGTACTTCCTGGTATGGTTACTGTACTGGTAACTCCCCAAAAGAATCTGGATTATGGTGAGGGAACAGAGAAAAAAGCTCATTTGGACCTGCACTTACGAAGGGGGTAGGCAGCTGTATATCAGGGAGTAAATCTTCAGAGAATAAAAACAGCTGGAGCTTGTTAAGGTAATTACACAGGGGAAAGGACAATGTACTGGGAACTCCTCAGAAGAATCTGATTTGTGGTGAGGGGAGAGGGATAAAAGCTCATTTAGTAACGACATGAACATGCTGCGTAGGTAGCTGTTTATCAGTAAATATCTCCACAGAGATTAAGAAAAGCAGTAGCTTAATAAATTAAGTACTTCCTGGTATGGTTACTGTACTGGTAACTCCCCAAAAGAATCTGGATTATGGTGAGGGAACAGAGAAAAAAGCTCATTTAGGACCTGCACTTACGAAGGGGGTAGGCAGCTGTATATCAGGGAGTAAACCTTCTGAGAATAAAAACAGCTGGAGCTTGTTAAGGTAATTACACAGGGGAAAGGATAATGTACTGGGAACTCCTCAGAAGAATCTGATTTGTGGTGAGCGGGGAGAGACAAAAGCTCATTTAGGAACGACATGAACATGTTGTCTGCACTGAGATTAAGAAAAGCAGTAGCTTAATAAATTAAGTACTTCCTGGTATGGTTACTGTACTGGTAACTCCCCAAAATAATCTGGATTGTGGTGAGGGAACAGAGAAAAAAGCTCATTTAGGACCTGCACTTACAAAGGGGGTAGGCAGCTGTATATCAGGGAGTAAACCTTCTGAGAATAAAAACAGCTGGAGCTTGTTACGGTAATTACACAGGGGAAAGGATAAAGTACTGGGAACTCCTCAGAAGAATCTGATTTGTGGTGAGGGGAGAGAGATAAAAGCTCATTTAGGAACAACATGAACATGCTGCATAGGTAGCTGTTTATCAGTAAATATCTCCACTGAGATTAAGAAAAGCAGTAGCTTAATAAATTAAGTACTTCCTGGTATTGTGACTGTACTGGTAACTCCCCAAAATAATCTGGATTGTGGTGAGGGAACAGAGAAAAAAGCTCATTTATGACCTGCACTTACAAAGGGGGTAGGCAGCTGTATATCAGGGAGTAAACCTTCTGAGAATAAAAACAGCTGGAGCTTGTTAAGGTAATTACACAGGGGAAAGGATAATGTACTGGGAACTCCTCAGAAGAATCTGATTTGTGGTGAGGAAAGAGAGATAAAAGCTCATTTAGGAACGATATGTACATGCTGCGTACGTAGCTGTTTATCAGTAAATATCTCCACTGAGATTAAGAAAAGCAGTAGCTTAATAAATTAAGTACTTCCTGGTATGGTTACTGTACTGGTAACTCCCCAAAAGAATCTGGATTGTGGTGAGGGAACAGAGTAAAAAGCTGATTTAGGACCTGCACTTACGAAGGGGGTAGGCAGCTGTATATCAGGGAGTAAACCTTCTAAGAATAAAAACAGCTGGAGCTTGTTACGGTAATTACACAGGGGAAAGGATAATGTCATGGGAACTCCTCAGAAGAATCTGATTTGTGGTGAGGGCAGAGAGATAAAAGCTCATTTAGGAACGACATGAACATGCTGTGTAGGTAGCTGTTTATAAGTAAATATCTCCACTGAGATTAAGAAAAGCAGTAACTTGGGCTGGGGATATAGCCTAGTGGCAAGAGTGCCTGCCTCGGATACACGAGGCCCTAGGTTCGATTCCCCAGCACCACATATACAGAAAACGGCCAGAAGTGGCGCTGTGGCTCAAGTGGCAGAGTGCTAGCCTTGAGCGGGAAGAAGCCAGGGACAGTGCTCAGGCCCTGAGTCCAAGGCCCAGGACTGGCCAAAAAAAAAAAAAAAAAACAAAAAAAAAAAAAAAAGAAAAGCAGTAACTTAATAAATTAAGTACTTCCTGGTACGGTTACTGTACTGGTAACTCCCCAAAAGAATCTGGATTGTGGTGAGGGAACAGAGAAAAAAGCTCATTTAGGACCTGCACTTACGAATGGGGTAGGCAGCTGTATATCAGGGAGTAACCCTTCTGAGAATAAAAACAGCTGGAGCTTGTTACGGTAATTACACAGGGGAAAGGATAATGTACTGGGAACTCCTCAGAAGAATCTGATTTGTGGTGAGGGGAGAGAGATAAAAGCTCATTTAGGAACGACAAGAACATGCTGCGTAGGTAGCTGTTTATAAGTAAATATCTCCACTGAGATTAAGAAAAGCAGTAACTTAATAAATTAAGTACTTCCTGGTATTGTGACTGTACTGGTAACTCCCCAAAAGAATCTGGATTGTGGTGAGGGAACAGAGAAAAAAGCTCATTTAGGACCTGCACTTACGAAGGGGGTAGGCAGCTGTATATCAGGGAGTAACCCTTCTGAGAATAAAAACAGCTGGAGGTTGTTACGGTAATTACACAGGGGAAAGGATAATGTACTGGGAACTCCTCAGAAGAATCTGATTTGTGGTGAGCGGAGAGAGACAAAAGCTCATTTAGGAAAGACATGAACATGTTGTCTCCACTGAGATTAAGAAAAGCAGTAGCTTAATAAATTAAGTAATTCCTGGTATGGTTACTGTACTGGTAACTCCCCAAAAGAATCTGGATTGTGGTGAGGGAACAGAGAAAAAAGCTCATTTAGGACCTGCACTTACGAAGGGGGTAGGCAGCTGTATATCAGGGAGTAAACATTCTGAGAATAAAAACAGCTGGAGCTTGTTAAGGTAATTACACAGGGGAAAGGATAATGTACTGGGAACTCCTCAGAAGAATCTGATTTGTGGTGAGGGGAGAGCGATAAAAGCTCATTTAGGAACGACATGAACATGCTGCGTAGGTAGCTGTTTATCAGTAAATATCTCCACTGAGATTAAGAAAGGCAGTAGCTTAATAAATTAAGTACTTCCTGGTATGGTTACTGTACTGGTAACTCCCAAAAAGAATCTGAATTGTGGTGAGGGAAGAGAGGAAAAAGCTCATTTAGGACCTGCACTTAAGAAGGGGGTAGGCAGCTGTATATCAGGGAGTAAACCATCTGAGAAGAAAAACAGCTGGAGCTTGTTAAGGTAATTACACAGGGGAAAGGATAATGTACTGGGAACTCCTCAGAAGAATCTGATTTGTGGTGAGGGGAGAGAGATAAAAGCTCATTTAGGAACGACATGGACATGCTGCCTAGGTAGCTGTTTATCAGTAAATATCTCCACTGAGATTATGAAAAGCAGTAGCTTAATAAATTAAGTACTTCCTGGTATGGTTACTGTACTGGTAACTCCCCAAAAGAATCTGGATTGTGGTGAGGGAACAGAGAAAAATGCTCATTTAGGACCTGCACTTACGAAGGGGGTAGGCAGCTGTATATCAGGGAGTAAACCTTCTGAGAATAAAAACAGCTGGAGTTTGTTAAGGTAATTACACAGGGGAAAGGATAATGTACTGGGAACTCCTCAGAAGAATCTGATTTGTGGTGAGGGGAGAGAGATAAAAGCGCATTTAGGAACGACATGAACATGCTGCGTAGGTAGCTGTTTATCAGTAAATATCTCCACTGAGATTAAGAAAAGCAGTAGCTTAATAAATTAAGTACTTCCTGGTATGGTTACTGTACTGGTAACTCCCCAAAAGAATCTGGATTGTGGTGAGGGAACAGAGAAAAAAGCTCATTTATGACCTGCACTTACGAAGGGGGTAGGCAGCTGTATATCAGGGAGTAAACCTTCTGAGAATAAAAACAGCTGGAGCTTGTCAAGGTAATTACACAGGGGAAAGGATAATGTACTGGGAAGTCCTCAGAAGAATCTGATTTGTGGTGAGGGCAGAGAGATAAAAGCTCATTTAGGAACGACATGAACATGCTGCGTAGGTAGCTGTTTATCAGTAAATATCTCCGCTGAGATTAAGAAAAGCAGTAGCTTAATAAATTAAGTACTACGTGGTATGGTTACTGTACTGGTAACTCCCCAAAAGAATCTTTATTGTGGTGAGGGAACAGAGAAAAAAGCTCATTAAGGACCTGCACTTACGAAGGGGTTAGGCAGCTGTATATCAGGGAGTACACCTTCTGAGAATAAAAACAGCTGGAGCTTGTTAAGGTAATTACACAAGGGAAAGGATAATGTACTGGGAACTCCTCAGAAGAATCTGATTTGTGGTGAGGGGAGAGAGATAAAAGCTCATTTAGGAACGACATGAACATGCTGCGTAGGTAGCTGTTTATCAGTAAATATCTCCACTGAGATTAAAAAAAGCAGTAGCTTAATAAATTAAGTACTTCCTGGTATGGTTACTGTACTGGTAACTCCCCAAATGAATCTGGATTGTGGTGAGGGAACAGAGAAAAAAGCTCATTCAGGACCTGCACTTACGAAGGGGGTAGGCAGCTGTATATCAGGGAGTAAACCTTCTGAGAATAAAAACAGCTGGAGCTTTTTAAGGTAATTACACAGTGGCAAGGATAATGTACTGGGAACTCCTCAGAAGAATCTGATTTGTGGTGAGGGGAGAGAGATAAAAGCTCATTTAGGAACGACATGAACATGCTGCGTAGGTAGCTCTTTATCAGTAAATATCTCCACTGAGCTTAAGAAAAGCAGTAGCTTAATAAATTAAGTACTTCCTGGTATGGTTACTGTACTGGAAACTCCCCAAAAGAATCTGTATTGTGGTGAGGGAACAGAGAAAAAAGCTCATTTAGGACCTGCACTTACGAAGGGGGTAGGCAGCTGTATATCAGGGAGTAAACCTTCTGAGAATAAAAACAGCTGGAACTTGTCAAGGTAATTACACAGGGGAAAGGATAATGTACTGCGAAGTCCTCAGAAGAATCTGATTTGTGGTGAGGGCAGAGAGATAAAAGCTCATTTAGGAACGACATGAACATGCTGCGTAGGTAGCTGTTTATCAGTAAATATCTCCACTGAGATTAAGAAAAGCAGTAGCTTAATAAATTAAGTACTACCTGGTATGTTTACTGTACTGGTAACTCCCCAAAAGAATCTGTATTGTGGTGAGGGAACAGAGAAAAAACCTCATTAAGGACCTGCATTTACGAAGGGGGTAGGCAGCTGTATATCAGGGAGTAAACCTTCTGAGAATAAAAACAGCTGGAGCTTGTTAAGTTAATTACACAGGGGAAAGGATAATGTACTGGGAACTCCTCAGAAGAATCTGATTTGTGGTGAGGGGAGAGAGATAAAAGCTCATTTAGGAACGACATGAACATGCTGCGTAGGTAGCTGTTTATCAGTAAATATCTCCACTGAGATTAAGAAAAGCAGTAGCTTAATAAATTAAGTACTTCCTGGTATGGTTACTGTACTGGTAACTCCCCAAAAGAATCTGGATTGTGGTGAGGGAACAGAGAAAATAGATCATTTAGGACCTGCACTTACAAAGGGGGTAGGCAGCAGTATATCAGGGAGTAAACCTTCTGAGAATAAAAACAGCTGGAGCTTGTTAAGGTAATTACACAAGGGAAAGGATAATGTACTGGGAACTCCTCAAAAGAATCTGATTTGTGGGGAGGGGAGAGAGATAAAAGCTCATTTACGAACGACATGAACATGCTGCGTAGGTAGCTGTTTATCAGTAAATATCTCCACTGAGATTAAGAAAAGCAGTAGCTTAATAAATTAAGTACTTCCTGGTACGGTTACTGTACTGGTAACTCCCCAAAAGAATCTGGATTGTAGTCAGGGAACAGAGAAAAAAGCTCATTTAGGACCTGTACTTACAAAGGGGTTAGGCAGCTGTATATCAGGGAGTAAACCTTCTGAGAATAAAAGCAGCTGGAGCTTGTTAAGGTAATTACACAGGGGAAAGGATAATGTACTGGGAACTCCTCAGATGAATCTGATTTGTGGTGAGGGGAGAGAGATAAAAGCTCATTTAGGAACGACATGAACATGCTGCGTAGGTAGCTATTTATCAGTAAATATCTCCACTGAAATTAAGAAAAGCAGTAGCTTAATAAATTAAGTACTTCCTGGTATGGTTACTGTAATGGTAACTCCCCAAAAGAATCTGGATTGTGGTGAGGGAACAGAGAAAATAGATCATTTTGGACCTGCACTTGCGAAGGGGGTAGGCAGCTGTATATCAGGGAGTAAACATTCTGAGAATAAAAACAGCTGGAGCTTGTTAAGGTAATTACACAGGGGAAAGGATAATGTACTGGGAAATCCTCAGAAGAATCTGATTTGTGGTGAGGGGAGAGAGATAAAAGCTCATTTAGGAACGACATGAACATGCTGCGTTGGTAGCTGTTTATCAGTAAATATCTCCACTGAGATTAAGAAAAGCAGTAGCTTAATAAATTAAGTACTTCCTGGTATGGTTACTGTACTGGTAACTCCCCAAAAGAATCTGGATTGTAGTGAGGGAACAGAGAAAAAAGCTCATTTAGGACCTGCACTTACGAAGGGGGTAGGCAGCTGTATATCAGGGAGTAAACCTTCTGAGAATAAAAACAGCTGGAGCTTCTTAAGGTAATTACACAGGGGAAAGGATAATGTACTGGGAACTCCTCAGAGGGATCTGATTTGTGGTGAGGGGAGAGAGATAAAAGCTCATTTAGGAACGACATGAACATGCTGCGTAGGTAGCTGTTTATCAGTAAATATCTCCACTGAGATTAAGAAAAGCAGTAGCTTAATAAATTAAGTACTTCCTAGTATGGTTACTGTACTGGTATCTCCCCAACAGAATCTGGATTGTGGTGAGGGAACAGAG
>NW_025960607.1:0-35761 GCF_023159225.1 Perognathus longimembris pacificus | reverse complement strand
GGTAGGCAGCTGTATATCAGGGAGTAAACCTTCTGAGAATAAAAACAGCTGAGCTTGTTAAGGTAATTACACAGGGGAAAGGATAATGTACTGGGAACTCCTCAGAAGAATCTGATTTGTGGTGAGGGGAGAGAGATAAAACCTCATTTAGGAACGACATGAACATGCTGCGTAGGTAGGTGTTTATCAGTAAATATCTCCACTAAGATTAAGAAAAGCAGTAGCTTAATAAATTAAGTACTTTCCTGGTATGTTTTCTGTACTGGTAACTCCCCAAAAGAATCTGGATTGTGGTGAGGGAACAGAGAGAAAAGGTCATTTAGGACCTGCACTTTCGAAGGGGGTAGGCAGCTGTATATCAGGGAGTAAACCTTCTGAGAATAAAAACAGCTGGAGCTTGTTAAGGTAATTAAACAGGGAAAGGATAATGTACTGGGAACTCCTCAGAAGAATCTGATTTGTGGTGAGGGGAGAGAGATAAAAGCTCATTTAGGAACGAGATGAACATGCTGCGTAGGTAGCTGTTTATCAGTAAATATCTCCACTGAGATTAAGAAAAGCAGTAGCTTAATAAATTAAGTACTTCCTGGTATGGTTACTGTACTGGTAACTCCCCAAAAGAATCTGGATTGTGGTGAGGGAACAGAGAAAAAAGCTCATTTAGGACCTGCACTTACGAAGGGGGTAGGCAGTTGTATATCAGGGAGTAAACCTTCTGAGAATAAAAACAGCTGGAGCTTGTTAAGGTAATTACACAGGGGAAAGGACAATGTACTGGGAACTCCTCAGAAGAATCTGATTTGTGGTGAGGGGAGAAAGATAAAAGCTCATTTAGGAACGACATGAACATGCTGCGTAGGTAGCTGTTTATCAGTAAATATCTCCACTAAGATTAAGAAAAGCAGTAGCTTAATAAATTAAGTACTTCCTGGTATGGTTACTGTACTGGTAACTCCCCAAAAGAATCTGGATTGTGGTGAGGGAACAGAGAAAAAAGCTCATTTAGGACCTGCACTTACGAAGGGGGTAGGCAGCTGTATATCAGGGAGTAAACCTTCTGAGAATAAAAACAGCTGGAGCTTGTTAAGGTAATTACACAGGGGAAAGGATAATGTACTGGGAACAATTCAGAAGAATCTGATTTGTGGTGAGGGGAGAAAGATAAAAGCTCATTTAGGAACGACATGAACATGCTGCGTAGGTAGCTGTTTATCAGTAAATATCTCCACTGAGATTAAGAAAAGCAGTAGCTTAATAAATTAAGTACTTCCTGGTATGGTTAGTGTACTGGTAACTCCCCAAAGAATCTGGATTTTGGTGAGTTAACAGAGAAAAAAGCTCATTTAGGACCTGCACTTTCGAAGGGGGTAGGCCAGCTGTATATCAGGGAGTAAACCTTCTGAGAATAAAAACAGCTGGAGCTTGTTAAGGTAATTACACAGGGGAAAGGATAAAGTACTGGGAACTCCTCAGAAGAATCTGATTTGTGGTGAGGGGAGAGAGATAAAAGCTCATTTAGGAACGACATGAACATGCTGCGTACGTAGCTGTTTATCAGTAAATATCTCCACTGAGATTAAGAAAAGCAGTAGCTTAATAAATTAAGTACTTCCTGGTATGGTTACTGTACTGGTAACTCCCCAACAGAATCTGGATTGCGGTGAGGGAACAGAGAAAAAAGCTCATTTAGGACCTTCACTTACGAAGGGGGTAGACAGCTGTATATCAGGGAGTAAACCTTCTGAGAATAAAAACAGCTGGAGCTTGTTAAGGTAATTACACAAGGGAAAGGAATAATGTACTGGGAACTCCTCAGAAGAATCTGATTCGTGGTGAGGGGAGAGAGATAACAGCTCATTTAGGAACGAAATGAACATGCTGTGTAGGTAGCTGTTTATCAGTAAATATCTCCACTGAGATTAAGAAAAGCAGTAGCTTAATAAATTAAGTACTTCCTGGTATGGTTACTGTACTGCTAACTCCCCAAAAGAATCTGGATTGTGGTTTGGGAACAGAGAAAAAAGCTCATTTAGGACCTGCACTTACGAAGGGGGTAGGCAGCTGTATATCAGGGAGTAAACCTTCTGAGAATAAAAACAGCTGGTGCTTGTTAAGGTAATTACACAGGGGAAAGGATAATGTACTGGGAACTCCTCAGAAGAATCTGATTTGTGGTGAGGGGAGAGAGATAAAAGCTCATTTAGGAACGACATGAACATGCTGCGTAGGTAGCTGTTTATCAGTAAATATCTCCACTGAGATTAAGAAGAGCAGTAGCTTAATAAATTAAGTACTTCCTGGTATGGTTACTGTACTGGTAACTCCCCAAAAGAATCTGGATTGTGGTGAGGGAACAGAGAAAAAAGCTCATTTAGGACCTGCACTTACGAAGGGGGTAGGCAGCAGTATATCAGAGAGTAAACCTTCTGAGAATAAAAACAGCTGGAGCTTGTTAAGGTAATTACACAGGGGAAAGGATACTGTACTGGGAACTCCTCAGAAGAATCTGATTTGTGGTGAGGGGAGAGAGATAAAAGCTCATTTACGAACGACATGAACATGCTGCGTATGTAGCTGTTTATCAGTAAATATCTCCACTGAGATTAAGAAAAGCAGTAGCTTAATAAATTAAGTACTTCCTGGTATGGTTACTGTACTGGTAACTCCCCAAAAGTATCTGGATTGTGCTGAGGGAAGAGAGAAAAAATCTCATTTAGGACCTGCACTTACGAAGGGGGTAGGCAGCTGTATATCAGGGAGTAAACCTTCTGAGATAAAAACAGCTGGAGCTTGTTAAGGTAATTACACAGGGGAAAGGATAATGTACTGGGAACTCCTCATAAGAATCTGATTTGTGGTGAGGGGGAGAGAGATAAAAGCTCATTTAGGAACGACATGAACATGCTACGTAGGTAGCTGTTTATCAGTAATATCTCCACTGAGATTAAGAAAAACAGTAGCTTAATAAATTAAGTACTTCCTGGTATGGTTACTGTACTGGTAACTCCCCAAAAGAATCTGGATTGTGGTGAGGGAACAGAGAAAAAAGCTAATTTAGGACCTGCACTTACGAAGGGGGTAGGCAGCTGTATATCAGGGAGTAAACCTTCTGAGAATAAAAACAGCTGGAGCTTGTTATGGTCATTACACAGGGGAAAGGATAATGTACTGGGAACTCGTCAGAAGAATCTGATTTCTGGTGAGGGAGAGAGATAAAAGCTCATTTAGGAACGACATGAACATGCTGCGTAGGTAGGTGTTTATCAGTAAATATCTCCACTAAGATTAAGAAAAGCAGTAGCTTAATAAATTAAGTACTTCCTGGTATGGTTCTGTACTGGTCACTCCAAAAAAGAATCTGGATTGTGGTGAGGGAACAGAGAAAAAAGCTCATTTAGGACCTGCACTTACGAAGGGGGTAGGCAGCTGTATATCAGGGAGTAAACCTTCTGAGAATAAAAACAGCTGGAGCTTGTTAAGGTAATTACACAGGGGAAAGGATAATGTACTGGGAACTCCTCAGAAGAATCTGATTTGTGGTGAGGGGAGAGAGATAAAAGCTCATTTAGAACGACATGAACATGCTGCAGAGGTAGCTGTTTATCAGTAAATATCTCCACAGAGATTAAGAAAAGCAGTAGCTTAATAAATTAAGTACTTCCTGGTATGGTTACTGTACTGGTAACTCCCCAAAAGAATCTGGATTTTGGTGAGGGAACAGAGAAAAAAGCTCATTTAGGACCTGCACTTACGAAGGGGGTAGGCAGCAGTATATCAGAGAGTAAACCTTCTGAGAATAAAAACAGCTGGAGCTTGTTAAGGTAATTACACAGGGGAAAGGATACTGTACTGGGAACTCCTCAGAAGAATCTGATTTGTGGTGACGGGAGAGAGATAAAAGCTCATTTAGGAACGACATGAACATGCTGCGTAGGTAGCTGTTTATCAGTAAATATCTCCACTGAGATTAAGAAAAACAGTAGCTTAATAATTAAGCACTTACTGGTATGGTTACTGTACTGGTAACTCCCCAAAAGAATCTGGATTGTGGTGAGGGAACAGAGAAAAAAGCTCATTTAGGACCTGCACTTACGAAGGGGGTAGGCAGCTGTATATCAAGGAGTAAACCTTCTGAGAATAAAAACAGCTGGAGGTTGTTATGGTAATTACACAGGGGAAAGGATAATGTACTGGGAACTCGTCAGAAGAATCTGATTTCTGGTGAGGGGAGAGAGATAAAAGCTCATTTAGGAACGACATGAACATGCTGCGTAGGTAGGTGTTTATCAGTAAATATCTCCACTGAGATTAAGAAAAGCAGTAGCTTAATAAATTAAGTACTTCCTGGTATGGTTACTGTACTGGTAACTCCCCAAAAGAATCTGGATTGTGGTTTGGGAACAGAGAAAAAAGCTCATTTAGGACCTGCACTTACGAAGGGGGTAGGCAGCTGTATATCAGGGAGTAAACCTTCTGAGAATAAAAACAGCTGGAGCTTGTTAAGGTAATTACACAGGGGAAAGGATAAGTACTGGGAACTCCTCAGAAGAATCTGATTTGTGGTGAGGGGAGAGAGATAAAAGCTCATTTAGGAACGACATGAACATGCTGCGTAGGTAGCTGTTTATCAGTAAATATCTCCACTGAGATTAAGTAGAGCAGTAGCTTAATAAATTAAGTACTTCCTGGTATGGTTACTGTACTGGTAACTCTCCTAAAGAATCTGGATTGTGGTGAGGGAACAGAGAAAAAAGCTCATTTAGGACCTGCACTTACGAAGGGGGTAGGCCGCTGTATATCAGGGAGTAAACCTACTGAGAATAAAAAAAGCTGGAGCTTGTTAAGGTAATTACACAGGGGAAAGGATAATGTACTGGGAACAATTCAGAAGAATCTGATTTGTGGTGAGGGGAGAAAGATAAAAGCTCATTTAGGAACGACATGAACATGCTGCGTAGGTAGCTGTTTATCAGTAAATATCTCCACTGAGATTAAGAAAAGCAGTAGCTTAATAAATTAAGTACTTCCTGGTATGGTTAGTGTACTGGTAACTCCCCAAAGAATCTGGATTTTGGTGAGTTAACAGAGAAAAAAGCTCATTTAGGACCTGCACTTTCGAAGGGGGTAGGCAGCTGTATATCAGGGAGTAAACCTTCTGAGAATAAAAACAGCTGGAACTTGTTAAGGTAATTACACAGGGGAAAGGCTAAAGTACTGGGAACTCCTCAGAAGAATCTGATTTGTGGTGAGGGGAGAGAGATAAAAGCTCATTAGGAACGACATGAACATGCTGCGTACGTAGCTGTTTATCAGTAAATATCTCCACTGAGATTAAGAAAAGCAGTAGCTTAATAAATTAAGTAGTTCCTGGTATGGTTACTGTACTGGTAACTCCCCAACAGAATCTGGATTGCGGTGAGGGAACAGAGAAAAAAGCTCATTTAGGACCTTCACTTACGAAGGGGGTAGACAGCTGTATATCAGGGAGTAAACCTTCTGAGAATAAAAACAGCTGGAGCTTGTTAAGGTAATTACACAGGGGAAAGGATAATGTACTGGGAACTCCTCAGAAGAATCTGATTCGTGGTGAGGGGAGAGAGATAACAGCTCATTTAGGAACGAAATGAACATGCTGCGTAGGTAGCTGTTTATCAGTAAATATCTCCACTGAGATTAAGAAAAGTAGTAGCTTAATAAATTAAGTACTTCTGTATGGTTACTGTACTGGTAACTCCCCAAAAGAATCTGGATTGTGCTTTGGGAACAGAGAAAAAATCTCATTTAGGACCTGCACTTACGAAGGGGGTAGGCAGCTGTATATCAGGGAGTAAACCTTCTGAGAATAAAAACAGCTGGAGCTTGTTAAGGTAATTACACAGGGGAAAGGATAATGTACTGGGAACTCCTCAGAAGAATCTGATTTGTGGTGAGGGGAGAGAGATAGATAAAGCTCATTTAGGAACGACATGAACATGCTGCGTAGGTAGCTGTTTATCAGTAAATATCTCCACTGAGATTAAGAAGAGCAGTAGCTTAATAAATTAAGTACTTCCTGGTATGGTTACTGTACTGTTAACTCCCCAAAAGAATCTGAATTGTGGTGAGGGAACAGAGAAAAAAGCTCATTTAGGACCTGCACTTACGAAGGGGGTAGGCAGCAGTATATCAGAGAGTAAACCTTCTGAGAATAAAAACAGCTGGAGCTTGTTAAGGTAATTACACAGGGGAAAGGATACTGTACTGGGAACTCCTCAGAAGAATCTGATTTGTGGTGAGGGGAGAGAGATAAAACCTCATTTAGGAACGACATGAACATGCTGCGTAGGTAGGTGTTTATCAGTAAATATCTCCACTAAGATTAGAAAAGCAGTAGCTTAATAAATTAAGTACTTCCTGGTATGGTTACTGTACTGGTCACTCCAAAAAAGAATCTGGATTGTGGTGAGGGAACAGAAAAAAAGCTCATTTAGGACCTGCACTTTCGAAGGGGGTAGGCAGCTGTATATCAGGGAGTAACCTTCTGAGAATAAAAACAGCTGGAGCTTGTTAAGGTAATTACACAGGGGAAAAGGTGAAGTACTGGGAACTCGTCAGAAGAATCTGATTTCTGGTGAGGCGAGAGAGATAAAAGCTCATTTAGGAACGACATGAACATGCTGCGTAGGTAGGTGTTTATAAGTAAATATCTCCACTGAGATTAAGAAAAGCAGTAGCTTAATAAATTAAGTACTTTCTGGTATGGTTTCTGTACTGGTAACTCCCCAAAAGAATCTGGATTGTGGTGAGGGAACAGAGAAAAAAGCTCATTTAGGACCTGCACTTTCGAAGGGGGTAGGCAGCTGTATATCAGGGAGTAAACCTTCTGAGAATAAAAACAGCTGGAGCTTGTTAAGGTAATTACACAGGGGAAAAGGTGAAGTACTGGGAACTCCTCAGAAGAATCTGATTTGTGGTGAGGGGAGAGAGGTAAAAGCTCATTTAGGAAAGACATGAACATGCTGCATACGTAGCTATTTATCAGTAAATATCTCCACTGAGATTAAGAAAAGCAGTAGCTTAATAAATTAAGTACTTCCTGGTATGGTTACTGTACTGGTAACTCCCCAAAAGAATCTGGATTGTGGTGAGGGAACAGAGATAAAAGCTCATTTAGGACCTGCAATTACGAAGGGGGTAGGAAGCTGTATATCAGGGAGTACACCTTCTGAGAATAAAAACAGCTGGAGCTTGTTAAGGTAATTACACAGGGGAAAGGATAATGTACTGGGAACTCCTCAAAAGAATCTGATTTGTGGTGAGGGGAGAGAGATAAAAGCTCATTTAAGAACGAGATGAACATGCTGCGTAGGTAGCTGTTTATCAGTAAATATCTCCACTGAGATTAAGAAAAGCAGTAGCTTAATAAATTAAGTACTTCCTGGTATGGTTACTGTACTGGTAACTCCCCAAAAGAATCTGGATTGTGGTGAGGGAACAGAGAAAAAAGCTCATTTAGGACCTGCACTTACGAAGGGGGTAGGCAATTGTATATCAGGGAGTAAACCTTCTGAGAATAAAAACAGCTGGAGCTTGTTAAGGTAATTACACAGGGGAAAGGACAATGTACTGGGAACTCCTCAGAAGAATCTGATTTGTGGTGAGGGGAGAAAGATAAAAGCTCATTTAGGAACGACATGAACATGCTGCGTAGGTAGCTGTTTATCAGTAAATATCTCCACTGAGATTAAGAAAAGCAGTAGCTTAATAAATTAAGTACTTCCTGGTATGGTTACTGTACTGGTAACTCCCCAAAAGAATCTGGATTGTGGTGAGGGAACAGAGAAAAAAGCTCATTTAGGACCTGCACTTACGAAGGGGGTAGGCAGCTGTATATCAGGGAGTAAACCTTCTGAGAATAAAAACAGCTGGAGCTAGTTAAGGTAATTACACAGGGGAAAGGATAATGTACTGGGAACTCCTCACAAGAATCTGATTTGTGGTGAGGGGAGAGAGATAAAAGCTCATTTAGGAACGACATGAACATGCTGCTTAGGTAGCTGTTTATCAGTAAATATCACCACTGAGATTAAGAAAAGCAGTAGCTTAATAAATTAAGTACTTCCTGGTATGGTTACTGTACTGGTAACTCCTCAAAAGAATCTGGATTGTGGTGAGGGAACAGAGAAAAAAGCTCATTTAGGACCTGCACTTACGAAGGGGGTAGGCAGCTGTATATCAGGGAGAAAACCTTCTGAAAATAAAAACAGCTGGAGCTTGTTAAGTTAATTACACAGGGGAAATGATAATGTACTGGGAACAATTCAGAAGAATCTGATTTGTGGTGAGGGGAGAGAGATAAAGCTCATTTAGGAAAGACATGAACATGCTGCGTAGGTAGCTGTTTATCAGTAAATATCTCCACTGAGATTAAGAAAAGCAGTAGCTTAATAAATTAAGTACTTCCTAGAATGGTTACTGTATTGGTAACTCCCCAAAAGAATCTGGATTGTGGTGAGGAACAGAGAAAAATGCTCATTTAGGACTTGCACTACGAAGGGGGTAGGCAGCTGTATATCAGGGAGTAAACCTTCTGAGAATAAAAACAGCTGGAGCTTCTTAAGGTAATTACACAGGGGAAAGGATAATGTACTGGGAACTCCTCAGAAGAATCTGAATTGTGGTGAGGGGAGAGAGATAAAAGCTCATTCAGGAACGACATGAACATGCTGCGTAGGTAGCTGTTTATCAGTAAATATCTCCACTGAGATTAAGAAAAGCAGTAGCTTAATAAATTAAGTACTTCCTGTTATGGATTCTGTACTGATAACTCCCCAAAAGAATCTGGATTGTGGTGAGGAACAGAGAAAAAATCTCATTTAGGACCTTCACTTACGAAGGGGTAGGCAGCTGTATATCAGGGAGTAAACCTTCTGAGAATAAAAACAGCTGGAGCTTGTTAAGGTAATTACACAGGGGAAAGGATAATGTACTGGGAACTCCTCAGAAGAATATGATTTGTGGTGAGGGGAGAGAGTTAAAAGCTCATTTAGGAACGACATGAACATGCTGCATACGTAGCTATTTATCAGTAAATATCTCCACTGAGATTAAGAAAAGCAGTAGCTTAATAAATTAAGTACTTCCTGGTATGGTTACTGTACTGGTAACTCCCCAAAAGAATCTGGATTGTGGTGAGGGAACAGAGAAAAAAGCTCATTTAGGACCTGCAATACGAAGGGGGTAGGAAGCTGTATATCAGGGAGTACACCTTCTGAGAATAAAAACAGCTGGAGCTTGTTAAGGTAATTACACAGGGGAAAGGATAATGTACTGGGAACTCCTCAGAAGAATCTGATTTGTGGTGAGGGGAGAGAGATAAAAGCTCATTTAGGAACGAGATGAACATGCTGCGTAGGTAGCTGTTTATCAGTAAATATCTCCACTGAGATTAAGAAAAGCAGTAGCTTAATAAATTAAGTACTTCCTGGTATGGTTACTGTACTGGTAACTCCCCAAAAGAATCTGGATTGTGGTGAGGGAACAGAGAAAAAAGCTCATTAGGACCTGCACTTACGAAGGGGGTAGGCAGCTGTATATCAGGGAGTAAACCTTCTGAGAATAAAAACAGCTGGAGCTAGTTAAGGTAATTACACAGGGGAAAGGATAATGTACTGGGAACTCCTCACAAGAATCTGATTTGGTGGTGAGGGGAGAGAGATAAAAGCTCATTTAGGAACGACATGAACATGCTGCTTAGGTAGCTGTTTATCAGTAAATATCTCCACTGAGATTAAGAAAAGCAGTAGCTTAATAAATTAAGTACTTCCTGGTATGGTTACTGTCTGGTAACTCCCCAAAAGAATCTGGATTGTGGTGAGGGAACAGAGAAAAAAGCTCATTTAGGACCTGCACTTACGAAGGGGGTAGGCAGCTGTATATCAGGGAGAAAACCTTCTGAAAATAAAAACAGCTGGAGCTTGTTAAGTTAATTACACAGGGGAAATGATAATGTACTGGAACAATTCAGAAGAATCTGATTTGTGGTGAGGGGATAGAGATAAAAGCTCATTTAGGAAAGACATGAACATGCTGCGTAGGTAGCTGTTTATCAGTAAATATCTCCACTGAGATTAAGAAAAGCAGTAGCTTAATAAATTAAGTACTTCCTAGAATGGTTACTGTATTGGTAACTCCCCAAAAGAATCTGGATTGTGGTGAGGGAACAGAGAAAAAAGCTCATTTAGGACCTGCACTTACGAATGGGGTAGGCAGCTGTATATCAGGGAGTAAACCTTCTGAGAATAAAAACAGCTGGAGCTTGTTAACGTAATTACACAGGGAAAAGGATAATGTACTGGCAACTCCTCAGAAGAATCTGATTTGTGGTGAGGGGAGAGAGATAAAAGCTCATTTAGGAACGACATAAACATGCTGCATAGGTAGCTGTTTATCAGTAAATATCTAAACTGAGATTAAGAAAAGCAGTAGCTTAATAAATTAAGTACTTCCTGGTATGGTTACTGTACTGGTAACTCCCCAAAAGAATCTGGATTGTGGTGAGGGAACAGAGAAAAAAGCTCATTAGGATTTGCATTTAAGAAGGGGGTAGGCAGCAGTTTCTCAGGGAGTAAACCTTCTGAGAATAAAAACAGCTGGAGCTTGTTAAGGTAATTACACAGGGGAAAGGATAATGTACTGGGAACTCCTCAGAAGAATCTGAATTGTGGTGAGGGGAGAGAGATAAAAGCTCATTCAGGAACGACATGAACATGCTGCGGTAGGGGGGGGGTAGCTGTTTATCAGTAAATATCTCCACTGAGATTAAGAAAAGCAGTAGCTTAATAAATAAGTACTTCCTGTTATGGATTCTGTACTGGAAACTCCCCAAAAGAATCTGGATTGTGGTGAGGGAACAGAGAAAAAATCTCATTTAGGACCTTCACTTACGAAGGGGGTAGGCAGCTGTATATCAGGGAGTAAACCTTCTGAGAATAAAAACAGCTGGAGCTTGTTAAGGTAATTACACAGGGGAAAGGATAATGTACTGGGAACTCCTCAGAAGAATATGATTTGTGGTGAGGGGAGAGAGTTAAAAGCTCATTTAGGAACGACATGAACATGCTGCATACGTAGCTATTTATCAGTAAATATCTCCACTGAGATTAAGAAAAGCAGTAGCTTAATAAATTAAGTACTTCCTGGTATGGTTACTGTACTGGTAACTCCCCAAAAGAATCTGGATTGTGGTGAGGGAACAGAGAAAAAAGCTCATTTAGGACCTGCAATTACGAAGGGGGTAGGAAGCTGTATATCAGGGAGTACACCTTCTGAGAATAAAAACAGCTGGAGCTTGTTAAGGTAATTACACAGGGGAAAGGATAATGTACTGGGAACTCCTCAGAAGAATCTGATTTGTGGTGAGGGGAGAGAGATAAAAGCTCATTTAGGAACGAGATGAACATGCTGCGTAGGTAGCTGTTTATCAGTAAATATCTCACTGAGATTAAGAGAAGCAGTAGCTTAATAAATTAAGTACTTCCTGGTATGGTTACTGTACTGGTAACTCCCCAAAAGAATCTGGATTGTGGTGAGGGAACAGAGAAAAAAGCTCATTTAGGACCTGCACTTACTAAGGGGGTAGGCAGTTGTATATCAGGGAGTAAACCTTCTGAGAATAAAAACAGCTGGAGCTTGTTAAGGTAATTACACAGGGGAAAGGACAATGTACTGGGAACTCCTCAGAAGAATCTGATTTATGGTGAGGGGAGAAAGATAAAAGCTCATTTAGGAACGACATGAACATGCTGCGTAGGTAGCTGTTTATCAGTAAATATCTCCACTGAGATTAAGAAAAGCAGTAGCTTAATAAATTAAGTACTTCCTGGTATGGTTACTGTACTGGTAACTCCCCAAAGAATCTGGATTGTGGTGAGGGAACAGAGAAAAAAGCTCAATTTAGGACCTGCACTTACGAAGGGGGTAGGCAGCTGTATATCAGGGAGTAAACCTTCTGAGAATAAAAACAGCTGGTGCTAGTTAAGGTAATTACACAGGGGAAAGGATAATGTACTGGGAACTCCTCACAAGAATCTGAATTGGTGGTGAGGGAGAGAGATAAAAGCTCATTTAGGAACGACATGAACATGCTGCGTATGTAGCTGTTTATCAGTAAATATCTCCACTGAGATGAAGAAAAGCAGTAGCTTAATAAATTAAGTACTTACTGGTATGGGTACTGTACCGGTAACTCCACATAAGAATCTGGATTGTGTTGAGGCAACAGAGAAAGAAAGCTCATTTAGGACCTGCACTTACAAAGGGGGTAGGCAGCTGTATATCAGGGAGTAATCCTTCTGAGAATAAAAACAGCTGGAGCTTGTTAAGGTAATTACACAGGGGAATGATAATGTACTGGGAACTTCTCCGAAGAATCTGATTTGTGGTGAGGGGAGAGAGATAAAAGCTCATTGAGGAACGACATAAACATGCTGCATTAGGTAGCTGTTTATCAGTAAATATCTAAACTGAGATTAAGAAAAGCAGTAGCTTAATAAATTAAGTACTTCCTGGTATGGTTACTGTACTGGTAACTCCCCAAAAGAATCTGGATTGTGGTGAGGGAACAGAGAAAAAGCTCATTTAGGATTTGCATTTAAGAAGGGGGTAGGCAGCAGTTTATCAGGGAGTAAACCTTCTGAGAATAAAAACAGCTGGAGCTTGTTAAGGTAATTACACAGGGGAAAAGATAATGTACTGGGAACTCCTCAGAAGAATCTGAATTGTGGTGAGGGGAGAGAGATAAAAGCTCATTTATGAACGACATGAACATGCTGCGTAGGTAGCTGTTTATCAGTAAATATCTCCACTGAGATTAAGAAAAGCAGTAGCTTAATAAATTAAGTACTTCCTGTTATGGATACTGTACTGGAAACTCCCCAAAAGAATCTGGATTGTGGTGAGGGAACAGAGAAAAAATCTCATTTAGGACCTTCACTTACGAAGGGGGTAGGCAGCTGTATATCAGGGAGTAAACCTTCTGAGAATATAAACAGCTGGAGCTTCTTAAGGTAATTACACAGGGGAAAGGATAATGTACTGGGAACTCCTCAGAAGAATATGATTTGTGGTGAGGGGAGAGAGTTAAAAGCTCTATTTGGAACGACGTGAACATGCTGCATAGGTAGCTGTTTATCAGTAAATATCTCCACTGAGATTAAGAAAAGCAGTAGCTTAATAAATTAAGTACTTCCTGGTATGGTTACTGTACTGGTAACTCCCCAAAAGAATCTGGATTGTGGTTTGGGAACAGAGAAAAAAGCTCATTTAGGACCTTCACTTATGAAGGGGGTAGGCACCTGTATATCAGGGAGTACACCTTCTGAGAATAAAAACAGCTGGAGCTTGTAAAGGTAATTACACAGGGGAAAGGATAATGTACTAGGTACTCTTCAGAAGAATCTGATTTGTGGTGAGGGGAGAGAGATAAAAGCTCATTTAGGAACGACATGAACATGCTGCATAGGTAGCTGTTTATCAGTAAATATCACCACTGAGATTAAGAAAAGCAGTAGCGTAATAAATTAAGTACTTCCTGGTATGGTTACTGTACTGGTAACTCCCTAAAGAATCTGGATTGTGGTGAGGGAACAGAGAAAAAAGCTCATTTAGGACCTGCACTTACGAAGGGGGTAGGCAGCTGTATATCAGGGAGTAAACCTTCTGAGAAAAAAACAGCTGGAGCTTGTTAAGGTAATTACACAGGGGAAAGGATAATGTACTGGAACTCCTCAGAAGAATCTGATATGTGGTGAGGGGAGAGAGATAAAAGATCATTTAGGAACGACATGAACATACTGCGTAAGTAGCTGTTTATCAGTTAATATCTCCACTGAGATTAAGAAAAGCAGTAGCTTAATAAATTAAGTACTTCCTGGTATGGTTACTGTACTGGTAACTCCCAAAAGAATCTGGATTGTGGTGAGTGAACAGAGAAAAAAGCTCATTTAGGACCTGCAATTACGAAGGGGGTAGGCAGCTGTATATCAGGGAGTAAACCTTCTGAGAATAAAAACAGCTGGAGTTTTTTAAGGTAATTACACAGGGGAAATTATAAAGTACTGGGAACTCCTCAGAAGAATCTGATTTGTGGTGAGGGGGAGTGATAAAAGCACATTTAGGAACGACATGAACATGCTGCGTAGGTAGCTGTTTATCAATAAATATCTCCACTGAGATTAAGAAAAGCAGTAGCTTAATAAATTAAGTACTTCCTGGTATGGTTACTGTACTGGTAACTCCCCAAAAGAATCTGGATTGTGGTGAGGGAACAGAGAAAAAAGCTCATTTAGGACCTGCACTTAGGAAGGGGGTAGGCAGCTGTATATCATTGAGTAAACCTGAGAATAAAAACAGCTGGACCTTGTTAAGGTAATTACACAGGGGAAAGGATAATGTACTGGGAACTCGTCAGTAGAATCTGATTTGTGGTGAGGGGAGAGAGATAAAAGCTCATTTAGGAACGACATGAACATGCTGCCTAGGTAGCTGTTTATCAATAAATATCTCCACTGAGATTAAGAAAAGCAGTAGCTTAATAAATTAAGTACTTCTTGGTATGGTTACTGTACTGGTAACTCCCCAAAAGAATCTGGATTGTGGTGAGTGAACAGAGAAAAAAGCTCATTTAGGACCTGCACTTATGAAGGGGGTATCAGCAGTATATCAGGGAGTAAACCTTCTGAGACTAAAAACAGCTGGAGCTTGTTAAGGTAATTACACAGGGGAAATTATAAAGTACTGGGAAGGACTCAGAAGAATCTGATTTGTGGTGACGGGAGAGAGAAAAAAGCTCATTTAGGAACGACATGAACATGCTGCGTAGGTAGCTGTTTATCAGTAAATATCTCCACTGAGATTAAGAAAAGCAGTAGCTTAATTACTTAAGTACTTCCTGGTATGGTTACTGTACTGGTAACTCCCCAAAAGAATCTGGATTGTGGTGAGGGAACAGAGAAAAAAGCTCATTTAGGACCTGCACTTACGAAGGGGGTAGGCAGCTGTATATCAGGGAGTAAACCTTCTGAGAATAAAAACAGCTGGAGCTTGTTAAGGTAATTACACAGGGGAAATTATAAAGTACTGGGAACTCCTCAGAAGAATCTGATTTGTGGTGAGGGGATAGAGATAAAGCTCATTTAGGAACGACATGAACATGCTGCGTAGGTAGCTGTTTATCAGTAAATAACTCCACTGAGATTAAGAAAAGCAGTAGCTTAATAAATTAAGTACTTCCTGGTATGGTTACTGTACTGGTAACTCCCCAAAAGAATCTGGATTGTGCTGAGGGAACAGAGAAAAAAGCTCTTTAGGGACCTGCACTGACGAAGGGGGTAGGCAGCTGTATATCAGGGAGTAAACCTTCTGAGAATAAAAACAGCTGGAGCTTGTTAAGGTAATTACACAGGGGAAAGGATAATGTACGGGGAACTCCTCAGAAGAATCTGATTTGTGGTGAGGGGAGAGAGATAAAAGCTCATTTTGGAACGACATGAACATGCTGCGTAGGTAGCTGTTTATCAGTAAATATCTCCACTGAGATTAAGAAAAGCAGTAGCTTAATAAATTAAGTACTTCCTGGTATGGTTACTGTACTGGTAACTCCCCAAAAGAATCTGGATTGTGGTGAGGGAACAGAGAAAAAAGCTCATTTAGGACCTGCACTTTCGAAGGGGGTAGGCAGCTGTATATCAGGGAGTAAACCTTCTGAGAATAAAAACAGCTGGAGCTTGTTAAGGTAATTACACAGGGGAAAGGATAATGTACTGGGAACTCCTCCGAAGAATCTGAGTTGTGGTGAGGGGAGAGAGATAAAAGCTCATTTAGGAACGACATGAACATGCTGCGTAGGTAGCTGTTTATCAGTTAATACCTCCACTGAGATTAAGAAAAGCAGTAGCTTAATAAATTAAATACTTCCTGGTATGGTTACTGTACTGGTAACTCCCAAAAGAATCTGGATTGTGGTGAGGGAACAGAGAAAAAAGCTCATTTAGGACCTGCACTTATGAAGGGGGTAGGCAGCAGTATCAGGGAGTAAACCTTCTTAGAATAAAAACAGCTGGAGCTTGTTAAGATAATTACACAGGGGAAAGCATAATGTACTGGGAACTCCTCCGAAGAATCTGATTTATGGTGAGGGGAGAGAGCTAAAAGCTCATTTAGGAACGAGATGAACATGCTGCGTACGTAGCTGTTTATCAGTAAATATCTCCACTGAGATTAAGAAAAGCAGTAGCTTAATAAATTAAGTACTTCCTGGTATGGTTACTGTACTGGTAACTCCGAAAAAGAATCTGGATTGTGGTGAGGGAACAGAGAAAAAAGCTCATTTAGGACCTGCACTTACGAAGGGGGTAGGCAGCTGTATATCAGGGAGTAAACCTTCTGAGAATAAAAACAGCTGGAGCTTGTTAAGGTAATTACACAGGGGAAAGGATAAAGTACTGGGAACTCCTCAGAAGAATCTGATTTGTGGTGAGGGGAGAGAGATAAAAGCTCATTTAGGAACGACATGAACATGCTGCGTACGTAGCTGTTTATCAGTAAATATCTCCACTGAGATTAAGAAAAGAAGTAGCTTAATAAATTAAGTACTTCCTGGTATGGTTACTGTACTGGTAACTCCCCAAAAGAATCTGGATTGTGGTGAGGGAACAGAGAAAAAAGCTCATTTAGGACCTGCACTTACGCAGGGGGTAGGCAGCTGTATATCAGGGAGTGAACCTTCTGAGCATAAAAACAGCTGGAGCTTGTTAAGGTAATTACACAGGGGAAAGGATAATGTACTGGGCACTCCTCAGAAGAATCTGATTTGTGGTGAGGGGAGAGAGATAAAAGCTCATTTAGGAACGACATGAACATGCTGCGTAAGTAGCTGTTTATCAGTAAATATCTCCACTGAGATTAAGAAAAGCAGTAGCTTAATTAATTAAGTACTTCCTGGAATGGTTACTGTACTGGTAACTCCCCAAAAGAATCTGGATTGTGGTGAGGGAACAGAGAAAAAAGCTCATTAGGACCTGCACTTACGAAGGGGGTAGGCAGCTGTATATCAGGGAGTAAGCCTTCTGAGAATAAAAACAGCTGGAGCTTGTTAAGGTAATTACACAGGGGAAATTATAAAGTACTGGGAACTCCTCAAAAGAATCTGATTTGTGGTGAGGGGATAGAGATAATGCTCATTTAGGAACGACATGAACATGCTGCGTAGGTAGCTGTTTATCATTAAATAACTCCACTGAGATTAAGAAAAGCAGTAGCTTAATAAATTAAGTACTTCCTGGTATGGTTACTGTACTGGTAACTCCCCAAAAGAATCTGGATTGTGCTGAGGGAACAGAGAAAAAAGCTCATTTAGGACCTGCACTGACGAAGGGGGTAGGCAGCTGTATATCAGGGAGTAAACCTTCTGAGAATAAAAACAGCTGGAGCTTGTTAAGGTAATTACACAGGGGAAATTATAAAGTACTGGGAACTCCTCAGAAGAATCTGATTTGTGGTGAGGGGAGAGAGATAAAAGCTCATTTAGGAACGACATGAACATGCTGCGTAGGTAGCTGTTTATCAGTAAATATCTCCACTGAGATTAAGAAAAGCAGTAGCTTAATAAATTAAGTACTTCCTGGTATGGTTCCTGTACTGGTAACTCCCAAAAGAATCTGGATTGTGGTGAGGGAACAGAGATAAAAGCTCATTTAGGACCTGCACTTATGAAGGGGTTAGGCAGCAGTATATCACGGAGTAAACCTTCTGAGAATAAAAACAGCTGGAGCTTTTTAGGTAATTACACAGGGGAAAGGATAATGTACTGGGAACTCCTCAGAAGAATCTGATTTGTGGTGAGGGGGAGAGAGATAAAAGCTCATTTAGGAACGACAGGAACATGCTGCGTAGGTAGCTGTTTATCAGTAAATATCTCCACTGAGATTAAGAAAAGCAGTAGCTTAATAAATTAAGTACTTCCTGATATGGTTACTGTACTGGTAACTCCCCAAAAGAATCTGGATTGTGGTGAGGGTAGAGAGAAAAAAGCTCATTTAGGACCTGCCCTTACGAAGGTGATAGGCAGCTGTATATCAGTGAGTAAACCTTCTGAGAATAAATACAGCTGGAGCTTGTTAAGGTAATTACACAGGGGAGAGGATAATGTACTGGGAACTCCTCAGAAGAATCTGATTTGTGGTGAAGGGAGAGAGATAAAAGCTCATATAGGAACGACATGAACATGCTGCGTAGGTAGCTGTTTATCAGTAAATATCTCCACTGAGATTAAGAAAAGCAGTAGCTTAATAAATTAAGTACTTCCTTGTATGGTTACTGTACTGGTAAGTCCCCAAAAGAATCTGGATTGTGGTGAGGGAACAGAGAAAAAAGCTCATTTAGGACCTGCACTTACGAAGGGGGTAGGCAGCTGTATATCAGGGAGTAAACCTTCTGAGAATAAAAACAGCTGGAGTTGTTAAGGTAATTACACAGGGGAAAGGATAATGTATTGGAACTCCTCACAAGAATCTGATTTGTGGTGAGGGGAGAGAGATAAAAGCTCATTAGAACGACATGAACATACTGCGTAGGTAGCTGTTTATCAGTAAATATCTCCTCTGAGATTAAGAAAAACAGTAGCTTAATAAATTAAGTACATCCTTGTGTGGTTACTGTACTGGTAACTCCCCAAAAGAATCTGGATTGTGGTGAGGGAACAGAGAAAAAAGCTCATTTAGGACCTGCACTTACGCAGGGGGTAAGCAGCTGTATATCAGGGAGTAAACCTTCTGAGAATAAAAAACAGCTGTAGCTTGTTAAGGTAATTACACAGGGGAAAGGATAATGTACTGGGAACTCCTCAGAAGAATCTGATTTGTGGTGAGGGGAGAGAGATAAAAGCTCATTTAGGAACGACATGAACATGCTGGGTACGTAGCTGTTTATCAGTAAATATCTCCAATGAGATTAAGAAAAGCAGTAGCTTAATAAATTAAGTACTTCCTGGTATGGTTACTGTACTGGTAACTCCCCAAAAGAATCTGGATTGTGGTGAGGGAACAGAGAAAAAAGCTCATTTAGGACCTGCACTTACGAAAGGGGTAGGCAGCTGTATATCAGGGAGTAAACCTTCTGAGAATCAAAACAGCTGGAGCTTGTTAAGGTAATTACACAGGGGAAAGGATAATGTACTGGGAACTCAGAAGTATCTGATTTGTGGTGAGGGGAGAGAGATAAAAGCTCATTTAGGAACGACATGAACATGCTGCGTAGGTAGCTGTGTATCAGTAAATATCTCCACTGAGATTAAGAAAAGCAGTAGCTTAATAAATTAAGTACTTACTGGTATGGGTACTGTACCGGTAACTCCACATAAGAATCTGGATTGTGTTGAGGGAACAGAGAAAGAAAGCTCATTTAGGTCCTGCACTTACAAAGGGGGTAGGCAGCTGTATATCAGGAAGTAAACCTTCTGAGAATAAAAACAGCTGGAGCTTGTTAAGGTAATTACACAGGGGATGATAATGTACTGGGAACTTCTCCGAAGAATCTGATTTGTGGTGAGGGGAGAGAGATAAAAGCTCATTGAGGAACGACATAAACATGCTGCATAGGTAGCTGTTTATCAGTAATATCTAAACTGAGATTAAGAAAAGCAGTAGCTTAATAAATTAAGTACTTCTGGTATGGTTACTGTACTGGTAACTCCCAAAAGAATCTGGATTGTGGTGAGGGAACAGAGAAAAAAGCTCATTTAGGACCTGCACTTACGAAGGGGGTAGGCAGCAGTATATCAGGGAGTAAACCTTCTGAGAATAAAAACAGCTGGAGTTTGTTAAGGTAATTACACAGGGGAAAGGATAATGTACTGGGAAACTCCTCAGAAGAATCTGATTTGTGGTGAGGGGAGAGAGATAAAAGCTCATTTAGAACGACATGAACATGCTGCATACGTAGCTGTTTATCAGTAAATATCTCCACTGAGATTAAGAAAAGCAGTAGCTTACTAAATTAAGTACTTCCTGGTATGGTACTGTACTGGTAACTCCCCAAAAGAATCTGGATTGTGGTGAGGGAAAAGAGAAAAAAGCTCATTTAGACCTGCACTTACGAAGGGGGTAGGCAGCTGTATATCAGGGAGTAAACCTTCTGAGAATAAAAACAGCTGGAGCTTGTTAGGTAATTACACAGGGGAAAGGATAATGTACTGGGAACTCTCAGAAGAATCTGATTTGTGGTGAGGGGAGAGAGATAAAAGCTCATTTAGGAACGACATGAACATGCTGCATACGTAGCTGTTTTATCAGTAAATATCTCCACTGAGATTAAGAAAAAGCAGTAGCTTAATAAATTAAGTACTTCTTGGTATGGGTACTGTACTGTAACACCCCAAAAGAATCTGGATTGTGGTGAGGGAACAGAGAAAAAAAGCTCATTTAGGACCTGCACTTACGAATGGGGTAGGCAGCTGTATATCAGGGGAGTAAACCTTCTGAGAATAAAAACAGCTGGAGCTTGTTAAGGTAATTACACAGGGGAAAGGATAATGTACTGGGAACTCCTCAGAAGAATCTGATTTGTGGTGAGGGGAGAGAGATAAAAGCTCATTTAGGAACGACATGAACATGCTGCGTAGGTAGCTGTTTATCAGTAAATATCTCCACTGAGATTAAGAAAAGCAGTAGCTTAATATTTAAGTACTTCCTGGTATGGTTACTGTACTGGTAGTCCCCAAAAGAATCTGGATTGTATTGAGGGAACAGAGAAAAAAGCTCATTTAGGACCTGCACTTACGAAGGGGGTAGGCAGCTGTATATCAGGGAGTAAACCTTCTGAGAATAAAAACAGCTGGAGCTTGTTAAGGTAATTACACAGGGGAAAGGATAATGAACTGGGAACTCCTCCGAAGAATCTGAGTTGTGGTGAGGGGAGAGATAAAAGCTCATTTAGGAACGGACATGAACATGCTGCGTAGGTAGCTGTTTATCAGTTAATATCTCCACTGAGATTAAGAAAAGCAGTAGCTTAATAAATTAATACTTCCTGGTATGGTTACTGTACTGGTAACTCCCCAAAAGAATCTGGATTGTGGTGAGGGAACAGAGAAAAAAGCTCATTTAGGACCTGCACTTACGAAAGGGGTTAGGCAGCTGTATATCAGGGAGTAAACCTTCTGAGAATCAAAACAGATGGAGCTTGTTAAGGTAATTACACAGGGGAAAGGATAATGTACTGGGAACTCAGAAGAATCTGATTTGTGGTGAGGGGAGAGAGATATAAGCTCATTAGAAACGACATGAACATGCTGCGTAGGTAGCTGTGTATCAGTAAATATCTCCACTGAGATTAAGAAAAGCAGTAGCTTAATAAATTAAGTACTTCCTGGTATGGTTACTGTACTGGTAACTCCCCAAAAGAATCTGGATTGTGGTGAGGGAACAGAGAAAACAGCTCATTTAGGACCTGCACTTACGAAGGGGGTAGGCAGCTGTATATCAGGGAGTAAACCTTCTGAGAATAAAAACAGCTGGAGCTTGTTAAGGTAATTACACAGGGGAAATTATAAAGTACTGGGAACTCCTCAGAAGAATCTGATTTGTGGTGAGGGGATAGAGATAAAGCTCATTTAGGAACGACATGAACATGCTGCGTAGGTAGCTGTTTATCATTAAATAACTCCACTGAGATTAAGAAAAGCAGTAGCTTAATAAATTAAGTACTTCCTGGTATGGTTACTGTAATGGTAACTCCCCAAAAGACTCTGGATTGTGGTGAGGGAACAGAGAAAAAAGCTCAATTTAGGACCTGCACTTACGAAGTGGGTAGGCAGCTGTATATCAGGGAGTAAACCTTCTGAGAATAAAAACAGCTGGAGCTTGTTAAGGTAATTACACAGGGGAAAGGATAATGTATCTGGGAACTCCTCAGAAGAATCTGATTTGTGGTGAGGGGGAGAGATAAAAGCTCATTTAGGAACGACATGACATGCTGCGTACGTAGCTGTTTATCAGTCAATATCTCCACAGAGATAGAAAAGCAGTAGCTTAATAAATTAAGTACTTCTTGGTATGGGTACTGTACTGGTAAACACCCCAAAAGAATCTGGATTGTGGTGAGGGAACAGAGAAAAAAGCTCATTTAGGACCTGCACTTACGAAGGGGGTAGGCAGCTGTATATCAGGGAGTAAACCTTCTGAGAATAAAAACAGCTGGAGCTTGTTAAGGTAATTACACAGGGGAAAGGATAATGTACTGGGAACTCCTCAGAAGAATCTGATTTGTGGTGAGGGGAGAGAGATAAAAGCTCATTTAGGAACGACATGAACATGCTGCGTAGGTAGCTGTTTATCAGTAAATATCTCCACTGAGATTAAGAAAAGCAGTAGCTTAATAAATTAAGTACTTCCTGGTATGTTTACTGTACTGGTAAGTCCCCAAAAGAATCTGGATTGTATTGAGGGAACAGAGAAAAAAGCTCATTTAGGACCTGCACTTACGAAGGGGGTAGGCAGCTGTATATCAGGGAGTAAACCTTCTGAGAATAAAAACAGCTGGAGCTTGTTAAGGTAATTACACAGGGGAAAGGATAATGTACTGGGAACTCCTCCGAAGAATCTGAGTTGTGGTGAGGGGAGAGAGATAAAAGCTCATTTAGGAACGACATGAACATGCTGCGTAGGTAGCTGTTATCAGTTAATATCTCCACTGAGATTAAGAAAAGCAGTAGCTTAATAAATTAAATACTTCTGGTATGGTTACTGTACTGGTAACTCCCAAAAGAATCTGGATTGTGGTGAGGGAACAGAGAAAAAAGCTCATTTAGGACCTGCACTTCCGAAAGGGGGTAGGCAGCTGTATATCAGGGAGTAAACCTTCTGAGAATCAAAACAGCTGGAGCTTGTTAAGGTAATTACACAGGGGAAAGGATAATGTACTGGGAACTCAGAAGAATCTGATTGTGGTGAGGGGAGAGAGATATAAGCTCATTTAGAAACGACATGAAACATGCGCGTAGGTAGCTGTGTATCAGTAAATATCTCCACTGAGATTAAGAAAAGCAGTAGCTTAATAAATTAAGTACTTCCTGGTATGGTTACTGTAATGGTTAACTCCCCAAAAGAATCTGGATTATGGTGAGGGAACAGAGAAAAAAACTCATTTAGGACCTGCACTTTCGAAGGGGGTAGGCAGCTGTATATCAGGGAGTAAACTTTCTGAGAATAAAAACAGCTGGAGCTTGTTAAGGTAATACACAGGGGAAAGGATAATGTACTGGGAACTCCTCCGAAGAATCTGAGTTGTGGTGAGGGGAGAGAGATAAAAGCTCATTTAGGAACGACATGAACATGCTGCGTAGGTAGCTGTTTATCAGTTAATATCTCCACTGAGATTAAGAAAAGCAGTAGCTTAATAAATTAAGTACTTCCTGGTATGGTTACTGTACCGGTAACCTCCCCCCCAAAGGAATCTGGTTTGTGGTGAGGGAACAGAGAAAAAAGCTCATTAGGACCTGCACTTACGAAAGGGGTAGGCAGCTGTATATCAGGGAGTAAACCTTCTGAGAATCAAAACAGCTGGGGCTTGTTAAGGTAATTACACAGGGGAAAGGATAATGTACTGGGAATTCAGAAGAATCTGATTTGTGGTGAGGGGAGAGAGATAAAAGCTCATTTAGGAACGACATGAACATGCTGCGTAGGTAGCTGTGTATCAGTAAATATCTCCACTGAGATTAAGAAAAGCAGTAGCTTAATAAATTAAGTACTTCCTGGTATGGTTACTGTACTGGGTAACTCCCCAAAAGAATCTGGATTATGGTGAGGGAACAGAGAAAAAAACTCATTTAGGACCTGCCCTTTCGAAGGGGGTAGGCAGCTGTATATCAGGGAGTAAACCTTCTGAGAATAAAAACAGCTGGAGCTTGTTAAGGTAATAACACAGGGAAAGGATAATGTACTGGGAACTCCTCAAAAGAATCTGATTTGTGGTGAGGGGAGAGAGATAAAAGCTCATTTAGGAACGACAGAACATGCTGCGTAGGTAGCTGTTTATCAGTAAATATCTCCACTGAGATTAAGAAAAGCAGTAGCTTAATAAATTAAGTACTTCCTGGTATGGTTACTGTACTGGTAACTCCCCAAAAGAATCTGCATTGTGGTGAGGGAACAGAGAAAAAAGCTCATTTAGGACCTGCACTTACGAAGGGGTTAGGCAGCTGTATATCAGGGAGTAAACCTTCTGAGAATAAAAACAGCTGGTGCTTGTTAAGGTAATTACACAGAGGAAAGGATAATGTACTGGGAACTCCTCAGAAGAATCTGATTTGTGGTGAGGGGAGAGAGATAAAAGCTCATTTAGGAACGACATGAACATGCTGCGTACGTAGCTGTTTATCAGTAAATATTTCCACTGAGATTAAGAAAAGCAGTAGCTTAATAAATTAAGTAAATCCTGGTATGGTTACTGTACTGGTACCTCCCCAAAAGAATCTGGATTGTGGTGAGGGAACAGAGAAAAAAGCTCATTGAGGAACTGCACTTACGAAGGCGGTAGGCAGTTGTAAATCAGGGAGTAAACCTTCTGAGAATAAAAAACAGCTGGAGCTTGTTAAGGTAATTACAGAGGGGAAAGGATAATGTACTGGCAACTCCTCAGAAGAATCTGAATTGTGGTGAGGGGAGAGAGATAAAAGCTCATTTAGGAACGACATGAACATGCTGCGTAGGTAGCTGTTTATCAGTAAATATCTCCACTGAGATTAAGCAAAGCAGTAGCTTAATAAATGAAGTACTTCCTGGTATGGTTACTGTACTGGTAACTCCCCAAAAGATTCTGGATTGTGTGAGGGAACAGAGAAAATAGCTCATTTAGGACCTGCACTTACGAAGGGGGTAGGCAGCTGTATATCAGGGAGTAAACCTTCTGAGAATAAAAACAGCTGGAGCATGTTAAGGTAATTACACAGGGGAAAGGAAAATGTACTGGGAACTCCTCAGAAGAATCTGATTTGTGGTGAGGGGAGAGAGATAAAAGCTCATTTAGGAACGACATGAACATCCTGCGTACGTAGCTGTTTATCAGTTAATATTTCCACTGACATTAAGAAAAGCAGTAGCTTAATAAATTAAGTAAATCCTGGTATGGTTACTGTACTGGTAACTCCCCAAAAGAATCTGGATTGTGGTGAGGGAACAGAGAAAAAAGCTCATTGAGGAACTGCACTTACGAAGGGGGTAGGCAGTTGTAAATCAGGGAGTAAACCTTCTGAGAATAAAAACAGCTGGAGCTTGTTAAGGTAATTACAGAGGGGAAAGGATAATGTACTGGCAACTCCTCAGAAGAATCTGAATTGTGGTGAGGCGAGAGAGATAAAAGCTCATTTAGGAACGACATGAACATGCTGCGTAGGTAGCTGTTTATCAGTAAATATCTCCACTGAGATTAAGCAAAGCAGTAGCTTAATAAATGAAGTACTTCCTGGTATGGTTACTGTACTGGTAACTCCCCAAAAGAATCTGGATTGTGGTGAGGGAACAGAGAAAATAGCTCATTTAGGACCTGCACTTACGAAAGGGGTAGGCAGCTGTATATCAGGGGAGTAACCTTCTGAGAATAAAAACAGCTGGAGCTTGTTAAGGTAATTACACAGGGGAAAGGATAATGTACTGGGAACTCCTCAGAAGAATCTGATTTGTGGTGAGGGGAGAGAGATAAAAGCTCATTTAGGAACGACATGAACATGCTGCGTAGGTAGCTGTTTATCAGTAAATATCTCCACTGAGATTAAGAAAAGCAGTAGCTTAATAAATTAAGTACTTCCTGGTATGGTTACTGTACTGGTAACTCCCCAAAAGAATCTGGATTGTGGTGAGGGAACAGAGAAAAAAGCTCATTTAGGACCTGCACTTACGAAGGGGGTAGGCAGCTGTATATCAGGGAGTAAACCTTCTGAGAATAAAAACAGCTGGAGCATGTTAAGGTAATTACACAGGGGAAAGGATAATGTACTGGGAACTCCTCAGAAGAATCTGATTTGTGGTGAGGGGAGAAAGATAAAAGCTCATTTAGGAACGACATGAACATGCTGGGTACGTAGCTGTTTATCAGTAATATCTCCACTGAGATTAAGAAAAGCAGTAGCTTAATAAATTAAGTACTTACTGGTATGGTTACTGTACTGGTAACTCCCCAAAGAATCTGGATTGTGGTGAGGGAACAGAGATAAAAGCTCATTTATGACCTGCACTTACGAAGGGGTTAGGCAGCTGTATATCAGGGAGTAAACCTTCTGACAATAAAAACAGCTGGAGCTTGTTAAGGTAATTACACAGGGGAAAGGATAATGTACTGGGAACTCCTCAGAAGAATCTGATTTGTGGTGAGGGGAGAGAGATAAAAGCTCATTTAGGAACGACATGAACATGCTGCATAGGTAGCTGTTTATCAGGAAAATATCTCCACTGAGATTAAGAAAAGCAGTAGCTTAATAAATTAAGTACTTCCTGGTAGGTTACTGTACTGGTAACTCCCCAAAGAATCTGGATTGTGGTGAGGGAACAGAGAAAATAGTTCATTTAGGACCTGCACTTTCGAAGGGGGTAGGCAGCTGTATATCAGGGAGTAAACCGTCTGAGAATAAAAACACATGGAGCTTGTTAAGGTTATTACACAGGGGAAAGAATAATGTACTGGAAACTCCTCAGAAGAATCTGATTTGTGGTGAGGGTAGAGAGATAAAAGCTCATTTAGGAACGACATGAACATGCTGCGTAGGTAGCTGTTTATCAGTAAATATCTCCACTGAGATTAAGAAAAGCAGTAGCTTAATAAATTAAGTACTTCCTGGTATGGTTACTGTACTGGTAACTCCAAAAAAGAATCTGGATTGTGGTGTGGGAAACAGAGAAAAAACTCATTTAGGACCTGCACTTACGAAGGTGGTAGGCAGCTGTATATCAGGGAGTAAACCTTCTGAGAATAAAAACAGCTGGAGATTGTTAAGGTAATTACACAGGGGAAAGGATAATGTACTGGGAACTCCTCAGAAGAATCTGATTTGTGGTGAGGGAGAGAGATAAAAGCTCATTTAGGACCTGCACTTACGAAGGGGGTAGGCAGCTGTATATCAGGGAGTAAACCTTCTGAGAATAAAAAAAGCTGGAGCTGGTTAAGGTAATTACACAGGGGAAAGGAAAATGTACTGGGAACAATTCAGAAGAATCTGATTTGTGGTGAGGGGAGAGAGATAAAAGCTCATTTAGGAAAGACAGGAACATGCTGCGTAGGTAGCTGTTTATCAGTAAATATCTCCACTGAGATGAAGAAAAGCAGTAGCTTAATAAGTTAAGTACTTCCTGGTATGGTTACTGTACTGGTAACTCCCCAAAAATCTGGAATGTGGTGAGAGAACAGAGGAAAAAGCTCATTTAGTACCTGCACTTTCGAAGGGGGCAGGCAGCTGTATATCAGGGAGTAAACCTTCTGAGAATAAAAACAGCTGGAGCTTGTTAAGGTAATTACACAGGGGGAAAGGATAATGTACTGGGAACTCCTCAGAAGAATCTGATTTTGTGGTGAGGGGAGAGAGATAAAAGCTCATTTAGGAACGACATGAACATGCTGCGTACGTAGCTGTTTATCAGTAAATATCTCCACTGAGATTAAGAAAAAGCAGTAGCTTATAAATTAAGTACTTCCTGGTATGATTACTGTACTGGTCACTCCACAAAAGCATCTGGATTGTGGTGAGGGAACAGAGAAAAAGCTCATTTTGGGACCTACACTTACGAAGGGGGTAGGTAGCTGGTATACCAGGGAGTAAACATCTGAGAATAAAAACAGCTGGAGCTTGTTAAGGTAATTACACAGGAGAAAGGATAATGTACTGGCATCTCCTCAGAAAAATCTGATTTGTGGTGAGGGGAGAGAGATAAAAGCTCATTTAGGAACGACATGAACATGCTGCGTAGGGTAGCTATTTATCAGTAAATATCTCCACTGAGATTAAGAAAAGCAGTAGCTTAATAAATTAAGTACTTCCTGGTATGGTTACTGTACTGATAACTCCCCAAAAGAATCTGGATTGTGGTTGGGGAACAGAGAAAAAAGCTATTTAGGACCTGCACTTACGCAGGGGGTAGCAGATGTATATCAGGGAGTAAACCGTCTGAGAATAAAACAACTGGAGCTTGTTAAGGTAATTTCACAGGGGAAAGGATAATGAACTGGGAAATCATCAGAAGAATCTGATTTGTGGTGAGGGGAGAGAGATAAAAGCTCATTTAGGAACGACATGAACATGCTGCGTAGGTAGCTGTTTATCAGTAAATATCTCCACTGAGATTAAGAAAAGCAGTTGCTTAATAAATTAAGTACTTCCTGGTATGGTTACTGTACTGGTAACTCCCCAAAGAATCTGGATTGTGGTGAGGGAACAGAGAATAAAGCTCATATAGGACCTGCACCTTTCGAAGGGGGTAGGCAGCTGTATATCAGGGAGTAAACCTTCTGAGAATAAAAAAAAGCTGGAGCTTGTTAAGGTAATTACACAGGGGAAAGGATAATGTACTGGGAACTCCTCAGAAGAATCTGATTTGTGGTGAGGGAAGAGATATAAAGCTCATTTAGGAACGACATGAACATGTTGCATAGGTAGTTGTTTATCAGTAAATATCTCCACTGAGATTAAGAAAAGCAGTATCTTAATAAATTAAGTACTTCCTGGTATTGTTACTGTACTGGTAACTCCCCAAAAGAATCTCGATTGTGGTGAGGGAAACAGAGAAAAAAGCTCATTTAGGACATGCACTTACGAAGGGGGTAGGCAGCTGTATATCAGGGAGTAAACCTTCTGAGAATAAAAACAGCTGGAGCTTGTTAAGGTAATTACACAGGGGAAAGGATAATGTACTGGGAACAATTCACAATAATCTGATTTGTGGTGAGGGGAGAGAGATACAAGCTCATTTAGGAACGACATGAACATGCTTCGTAGGTAGCTGTTTATCAGTAAATATCTCTACTGAGATTAGAAAAGCAGTTGCTTAATAAATTAAGTACTTCCTGGTATGGTTACTGTACTGGTCACTCCACAAAAGAATCTGGATTGTGGTGAGGGAACAGAGAAAAAAGCTCATTGAGGACCTACACTTACGAAGGGGGTAGGCAGCCTGTATATCACGGAGTAAACCTTCTGAGAATAAAAACAGCTGGAGCTTGTTAGGTAATTACACAGGGGAAAGGATAATGTACTGGGAACTCCTCAGAAGAATCTGATTTGTGGTGAGGTGAGAGAGATAAAAGCTCATTTAGGAACGACATGAACATGCTGCGTAGGTAGCTGTTTATCAGTAAATATCTCCACTGAGATGAAGAAAAGCCGTAGCTTAATAAGTTAAGTACTTCCTGGTATGGTTGCTGTACTGGTAACTCCCCTAAAAATCTGGAATGTGGTGAGAGAACAGAGAAAAAAGCTCATTTAGTACCTGCACTTACGAAGGGGGCAGGCAGCTGTATATCAGGGAGTAAACCTTCTGAGAATAAAAACAGCTGGAGCTTGTTAAGGTAATTACACAGGGGAAAGGATAATGTACTGGGAACTCCTCAGATAATGTGATTCGTGGTGAGGGGAGAGAGATAAAAGCTCATTTAGGAAACGACATGAACATGCTGCATATGTAGCTGTTTATCAGTAAATATCTCCACTGAGATTAAGAAAAGCAGTAGCTTAATAAATTAAGTAGTTCCTGGTATGGATACTGTACTGGTCACTCCACAAAAGAATCTGGATTGTGGTGAGGGAGCAGAGAAAAAAGCTCATTTAGGACCTACACTTATGAAGGGGGTGGGCAGCTGTATATCAGGGAGTAAACCTTCTGAGAATAAAAACAGCTGAGCTTGTTAAGGTAATTACACAGAGGAAAAGGATAATGTACTGGGAACTCCTCAGAAGAATCTGATTTGTGGTGAGGGGAGAGAGATAAAAGCTCATTTAGGACCTGCACTTACGAAGGGGGTAGGCAGCTGTATATCAGGGAGTAAACCTTCTGAGATAAAAACAGCTGGAGCTTGTTAAGGTAATTACACAGGGGAAAGGATAATGTACAGGGAACTCCTCAGAAGAATCTGATTTGTGGGTGAGGGGAGAGAGATAAAAACTCATTTAGGAACGACATGAACATGCTGCTTAGGTAGCTGTTATCAGTAAATATCTCCACTGAGATTAAGAAAGAAGTAGCTTAATAAATTAAGTACTTCCTGTATGGTTACTGTACTGGTAACTCCCCAAAAGAATCTGGATTGTGGTGAGGGAACAGAGAAAAAAGCTCATTTAGGACCTGCACTGACGAAGGGGGTAGGCAGCTGTATATCAGGGAGTAAATCTTCTGAGAATAAAAACAGCTGGAGCTTGTTAAGGTAATTCCACAGGGTTAATTATAAAGTACTGGGAATGATTCAGAAGAATCTGATTTGTGGTGAGGGGAGAGAGATAAAAGCTCATTTAGGAACGACATGAACATGCTGCGTAGGTAGCTGTTTATCAGTAAATATTCCACTGAGATTAAGAAAAGCAGTAGCTTAATAAATTAAGTACTTCCTGGTATGTTTACTGTACTGGTAACTCCCCAAAAGAATCTGGATTGTGGTGAGGGAACAGAGAAAAAAGCTCATTTAGGACCTGCACTTACGAAGGGGGTAGGCAGCTGTATATCAGGGAGTAAACCTCTGAGAATAAAAACCGCTGGATCTTGTTAAGGGAATTACACAGGGGAAAGGATAATGTACTGGGAACTCCTCAGCAGAATCTGATTTGTGGTGAGGGGAGAGATAAAAAAGCTCATTTAGGAACGACTTGAACGTGATGCGTAGGTAGCTGTTTATCAGTAAATATCTCCACTGGATTAAGAAAAGCAGTAGCTTAATAAATTAAGTACTTCCTGGTATGGTTACTGTACTGGTAACTCCCCAAAAGAATCTGGATTGTGGTGGGGGAACAGAGAAAAAACTCATTTAGGACCTGCACTTACGAAGGTGGTAGGGCAGCTGTATATCAGCGAGTAAACCTTCTGAGAATAAAACAGCTGGAGCTTGTTAAGGTAATTACACAGGGGAAAGGATAATGTACTGGGAACTCCTCAGAAGAATCTGATTTGTGGTGAGGGAGAGAGATAAAAGCTCATTTAGGACCTGCACTTACGAAGGGGGTAGGCAGCTCTATATCAGGGAGTAAACCTTCTGAGAATAAAAAAAGCTGGAGCTTGTTAGGTAATTACACAGGGAAAGGAAAATGTACTGGGAACAATTCAGAAGAATCTGATTTGTGGTGAGGGGAGAGAGATAAAAGCTCATTTAGGAAAGACAGAAACATGCTGCGTAGTAGCTGTTTATCAGTAAATATCTCCACTGAGATGAAGAAAAGCAGTAGCTTAATAAGTTAAGTACTTCCTGGTATGGTTGCTGTACTGGTAACTCCCCTAAAATCTGGAATGTGGTGAGAGAACAGAGAAAAAAGCTCATTTAGTACCTGCACTTTCGAAGGGGGCAGGCAGCTGTATATCAGGGAGTAAACCTTCTGAGAATAAAAACAGCTGGAGCTTGTTAAGGTAATTACACAGGGGAAAGGATAATGTACTGGGAACTCCTCAGAAGAATCTGATTTGTGGTGAGGGGAGAGAGATAAAAGCGCATTTAGGAACGAAATGAACATGCTGCGTACGTAGCTGTTTATCAGTAAATATCTCCACTGAGATTAAGAAAAGCAGTAGCTTAATAAAATTAAGTACTTCCTGGTATGGTTACTGTACTGGTAACTCCCCAAAAGAATCTGGATTGTGGTGAGGGAACAGAGAAAAAAGTTCATTTAGGACCTACACTTACGAAGGGGTTAGGCAGCTGTATATCAGGGAGTAAACCTTCTGAGATAAAAACAGCTGGAGCTTGTTAAGGTAATACACAGGGGAAAGGATAATGTACTGGGAACTCCTCAGAAGAATCTGATTTGTGGTGAGGGGAGAGAGATAAAAGCTCATTCAGGAACGACATGAACATGCTGCGTAGGTAGCTGTTTATCAGTAAATATCTCCACTGAGATTAAGAAAAGCAGTAGCTTACTAAATTAAGTACTTCCTGGTATGGTTACTGTACTGGTAACTCCCCAAAAGAATCTGGATTGTGGTGAGGGAACAGAGAAAAAAGCTCATTTAGGACCTGCACTTACGAAAGGGGTAGGCAGCTGATTATCAGGGAGTAAACCTACTGAGAATAAAAACAGCTGGAGTTGTTAAGGTAATTACACAGGGGAAAGGATATGTACTGGGAACTCCTCAGAAGAATCTGATTTTGTGGTGAGGGAGAGAGATAAAAGCTCATTTAGGAACGACATGAACATGCTGCGTAGGTAGCTTTTTATCAGTAAATATCTCCACTGAGTTTAAAAAAATCAGTAGCTTAATAAATTAAGGACTTCCTGTTGTGGTTACTGTACTGGTAACTCCCCAAAAGAATCTGGATTGTGGTGAGGGAACAGAGAAAAAAGCTCATTTAGGACCTACACTTACGAAGGGGTTAGGCAGCTGTATATCAGGGAGTAAACCTTCTGAGAATAAAAACAGCTGGAGCTTGTTAAGGTAATTACACAGGGGAAAGGCTAATGTACTGGGACCTCCTCAGAAGAATCTGAATTGTGGTGAGGGAGAGAGATAAAAGCTCATTTAGGAACGACATGAAACATGCTGCGTAGGTAGCTGTTTATCAGTAATATCTCCACTGAGATTAAGAAAAGCAGTAGCTTAATAAATTAAGTACTTCCTGGTATGGATACTGTACTGGTAACTCCCCAAAAGAATCTGGATTGTGGTGAGGGAACAGAGAAAAAAGCTCATTTAGGACCTGCACTTACGAAGGGGTTAGGCAGCTGTATATCAAGGGGTAAACCTTCTGGAATAAAAACAGCTGGAGCTTGTTAAGGTAATTACACAGGGGAAAGGATAATGTTACTGGGAACTCCTCAGAAGAATCTGATTTGTGGTGAGGGGAAAGAGATAAAAGCTCATTTAGGAACGACATGAACATGCTGCGTAGGTACCTGTTTATCAGTAAATATCTCCACTGAGATTAAGAAAAGCCATAGCTTAAAAAATTAAGTACTTCCTGGTATGGTTACTGTACTGGTAACTCTCCAAAGGAATCTGGATTGTGGTGAGGGAACAGAGAAAAAAGCTCATTTAGGACCTGCACTTACGAAGGGGGTAGGCAGCTGTATATCAGGGAGTAAACTTCTGAGAATAAAAACAGCTGGAGCTTGTTAAGGTAAGTACACAGGGGAAAGGATAATGTACTGGGAACTCCTCAGAAGAATCTGATTTGTGGTGAGGGGAGAGAGATAAAAGCTCATTTAGGAACGACATGAACATGCTGTGTAGGTAGCTGTTTATCAGTAAATATCTCCACTGAGATTAAGAAAAGCAGTAGCTTAATAAATTAATTACTTCCCTGGTATGGTTACTGTACTGGTAACTCCCCAAAAGAATCTGGATTGTGGTGAGGGAACAGAGAAAAAAAGCTCATTTAGGACCTGCACTTACGAAGCGGGTAGGCAGCAGTATATCAGGGAGTAAACCTTCTGAGAATAAAAACAGCTGGAGCTTGTTAAGGTAATTACACAGGGGAAAGGATAAAGTACTGGGAACTCCTCAGAAGAATCTGATTTGTGGTGAGGGGAGAGAGATAAAAGCTCATTTAGGAACGACATGAACACGCTGCATACGTAGCTGTTTATCAGTAAATATCTCCACTGAGATTTAGAAAAGCAGTAGCTTAATAAATTAAGTACTTCCTGGGTATGGTTACTGTACTGGTAACTCCCCAAAAGAATCTGGATTGTGGTGAGGGAACAGAGAAAAAAGTTCATTTAGGACCTACACATACGAAGGGGTTAGGCAGCTGTATATCAGGGAGTAAACCTTCTGAGAATAAAAACAGCTGGAGCTTGTTAAGGTAATTACACAGGGGAAAGGATAATGTACTGGGAACTCCTCAGAAGAATCTGATTTGTGGTGAGGGGAGGAGAGATAAAAGCTCATTTAGGTACGACATGAACATGCTGCGTACGTAGCTGTTTATCAGTAAATATCTCCACTGAGATTAAGAAAAGCAGTAGCTTAATAAATTATGTACTTCCTGGTATGGTTACTGTACTGGTAACTCCCCAAAAGCATCTGGATTGTGGTGAGGGAACAGAGAAAAAAGCTCATTTAGGACCTGCACTTACGAAGGGGGTAGGCAGCTGTATATCAGGGAGTAAACCTTCTGAGAATAAAAACAGCTGGAGCTTGTTAAGGTAATTGCACCAGGGGAAAGGATAATGTACTGGGAACTTCTCAGAAGAATCTGATTTGTGGTGAGGGAGAGAGATAAAAGCTCATTTAGGACGACATGAACATGCTGCGTAGGTAGCTGTTTATCAGTAAATATCTCCACTGAGATTAAGAAAAGCAGTAGCTTAATAAATTAAGTACTTCTGGTATGGTTACTGTACTGGTAACTCCCCAAAAGAATCTGGATTGTGGTGAGGGGAACAGAGAAAAAAGCTCATTTACGACCTGAAACTTACGAAGGGGTTAGGCAGCTGTACATCAGGGAGTAAACCTTCTGAGAATAAAACAGCTGGAGCTGTTAAGGTAATTAAACAGTGGAAAGGATAATGTGCTGGGATCTCCTCAGAAGAATCTGATTTGTGGTGAGGGGAGAGAGATAAAAGCTCATTTAGGAACGACATGAACATGCTGCGTAGGTAGCTGTTTATCAGTAAATATCTCCACTGAGATTAAGAAAAGCAGTAGCTTAATAAATTAAGTACTTCCTGGTATGGTTACTGTACTGGTAACTCCCCAAAAGAATCTGGATTGTGGTGAGGGAACAGAGAAAAAAGCTCATTTAGGACCTGCACTTTACGAAGGGGGTAGGCAGCTGTTATTCAGGGAGTAAACCTTCTGAGAATAAAAACAGCTGGAGCTTGTTAAGGTAATTACACAGGGGAAAGGATAATGTACTGGGAAATCCTCAGAAGAATCTGATTTGTGGTGAGGGGAGAGACATAAAAGCTCATTTAGGAACGACATGAACATGCTGCATACGTAGCTGTTTATCAGTAAATATCTCCACTGAGATTAAGAAAAGCAGTATCTTAATAAATTAAGTACTTCCTGGGATGGTTACTGTACTGGTAACTCCCCAACGAATCTGGATTGTGGTGAGGGAACAGAGAAAAAAAGCTCATTTAGGACCAGCACTTACGAAGCGGGTAGGCAGCTGTATATCAGGGAGTAAACCTTCTGAGAATAAAAAACAGCTGAGCTTCTTAAGGTAATTACACAGGGGAAACGATAAAATACTGGGAACTCTTAAGAAGAATCTGATTTGTGGTGAGGGGAGAGAGATAAAAGCTCATTTAGGAACGACATTAACATGCTGCGTAGGTAGCTGTTTATCAGTAAATATCTCCACTGAGATGATGAAAAGCAGTAGCTTAATAAATTAAGTACTTCCTGGTATGGTTACTGTACTGGTAACTCCCCAAAAGAATCTGGATTGTGGTGAGGGAACAGAGAAAAAAGCTCATTTAGGACCTGCAATTACGAAGGGATTAGGCAGCTGTAATCAGGGAGTATCCCGTTTGAGAATAAAACACCTGGAGCTTGTTAAGGTAATTACACAGTGGAAAGGATAATGTACTGGGAACTTC
>NW_025960606.1:0-28727 GCF_023159225.1 Perognathus longimembris pacificus | reverse complement strand
TGAACATGCTGCGTAGGTAGCTGTTTATCAGTAAATATCTCCACTGAGATTTAGAAAAGCAGTAGCTTAATAAATTAAGTACTTCCTGGTATGGTTACTGTACTGGGAGCTCCCCAAAGAATCTGGATTGTGGTGAGCTATCAGAGAAAAAAGCTCATTTAGGACCTGCACTTACGAAGGGGGTATGTAGCTGTATATCAGGGAGTAAACCTTCTGAGAATAAAAACAGCTGGAGCTTGTTAAGGTAATTACACAGGCGAAAGGATAATGTACTGGGAACTCCTCAGAAGAATCTGATTTGTGGTGAGGGGAGAGAGATAGAAGCTCATTTAGGAACGACATGAACATGCTGCGTAGGTAGCTGTTTATCAGTAAATATCTCCACTGAGATTAAGAAAAGCAGTAGCTTAATAAATTAAGTACTTCCTGGTATGCTTACTGTACTGATAACTCCCTAAAAGAATCGGGATTGTGGTGAGGGAACAGAGAAAAAAGCTCATTTAGGACCTGCACTTACGAAGGGGGTAGGCAGCTGTATATCAGGGAGTAAACCTTCTGAGAATAAAACAGCTGGAGCTTGTTAAGGTAATTACACAGGGGAAAGGATAATGTACTGGGAACTCCTCAGAAGCATCTGATTTGTGGTGAGGGGAGAGAGATAAAAGCTCATTTAGGAACGACATGAACATGCTGCGTAGGTAGCTGTTTATCAGTAAATATCTCCCCTGAGATTAAGAAAAGCAGTAGCTTAATAAATTAAGTACTTCCTGGTATGGTTACTGTAATGGTAACTCCCCAAAAGAATCTGTATTGTGGTGACGGAACAGAGAAAAAGCTCATTTAGGACCTGCACTTACGAAGGGGGTAGGCAGCTGTATATCAGGGAGTAAACCTTCTGAGAATAAAAACAGCTGGAGCTTGTTAAGGTAATTACACAGTGGAAAGGATAATGTACCGGGAACTCCTCAGAAGAATCTGATTTGTGGTGAAGGGAGAGAGATAAAAGCTCATTTAGGAACGACATGAACATGCTGCGTAGGTAGCTGTTTATCAGTAAATATCTCCACTGAGATTAAGAAAAGCAGCAGCTAAGTAAATAAAGTACTTCCTGGTATGGTTACTGTACTGGTAACTCCGCAAAAGAATCTGGATTGTGGTGAGGGAACAGAGAAAAAAGCTCATTTAGGACCTGCACTTACGAAGGGTGTAGGCAGCTGTATATCAGGGAGTAAACCTTCTGAGAATAAAAACAGCTGGAGCTTGTTAAGGTAATTACACAGGGGAAAGGATAATGTACTGGGAACTCCTCAGAAGAATCTGATTTGTGGTGAGGGGAGAGAGATAAAAGCTCATTTAGGAACGACATGAACATGCTGCGTACCTAGCTGTTTATCAGTAAATATCTCCAATGAGATTAAGAAAAGCAGTAGCTTAATAAATTGAGTACTTCCTGGTATGTATACTGTACTGGTAAATCCCCAAAAGAATCTGGATTGTGGTGAAGGAACAGAGAAAAAAGCTCATTTAGGACCTGCACTTACGAAGGGGGTAGGCAGCAGTATATCAGGGAGTAAACCTTCTGAGAATAAAAAAAGCTGGAGCTTGTTAAGGTAATTACACAAGGGAAAGGATAAAGTACTGGGAACTCCTCAGAAGAATCTGATTTGTGGTGAGGGGAGAGAGATAAAAGCTCATTTAGGAACGACATGAACATGCTGCGTAGGTAGCATTTTATCAGTAAATATCTCCACTGAGATTAAGAAAAGCAGTAGCTTAATAAATTAAGTACTTCCTGGTATGGGTACTCTACTGGTAACTCCCCAAATGAATCTGGATTGTGGTGAGGGAACAGAGAAAAAAGCTCATTTAGGAACTGCACTACGAAGGGGGTAGGCAGCTGTATATCAGGGAGTAAACCTTCTGAGAATAAAAACAGCTGGAACTTGTTAAGGTAATTACACAGGGGAAAGGATAATGTACTGGGAACTCCTCAGAAGAATCTGATTTGTGGTGAGGGGAGAGAGATAAAAGCTCATTTAGGAACGACATGAACATGCTGCGTAGGTAGCTGTTTATCAGTAAATATCTCCACTGAGATTAAGAAAAGCAGTATCTTAATAAATTAAGTACTTCCTAGTATGGTTACTGTACTAGTAACTCCCCAAAAGAATCTGGATTGTGGTGAGGGAACAGAGAAAAAAGCTCATTTAGGACCTGCACTTATGAAGGGGGTAGGCAGCAGTATATCAGGGAGTAAACCTTCTGAGAATAAAAACAGCTGGAGCTTGTTAAGGTAATTACACAGGGGAAAGGATAATGTACTGGGAACTCCTCAGAAGAATGTGATATGTGGTGAGGGGAGAGAGATAAACGCTCATTTAGGAACGACATGAACATGCTGCGTACGTAGCTGTTTATCAGTAAATATCTCCACTGAGATTAAGAAAAGCAGTAGCTTAATAAATTACGTACTTCCAGGTATGGTTACTGTACTGGTAACTCCCCAAAAGAATCTGGATTGTGGTGAAGGAACAGAGAAAAAAGCTCTTTTAGGACCTGCACTTACGAAGGCGGTAGGCAGCTGTATATCAGGGAGTAAACCTTCTGAGAATAAAAACAGCTGGAGCTTGTTAATGTAATTACACAGGGGAAAGGATAATGTACTGGGAACTCCTCAGAAGAATCTGATTTGTGGTGAGGGGAGAGAGATAAAAGCTCATTTAGGAACGACATGAACATGCTGCGTAAGTAGCTGTTTATCAGTAAATATCTCCACTGAGATTAAGAAAAGCAGTAGCTTAATAAATTAAGTACTTCCTGGTATGGTTACTGTACTGGTAACTCCCCAAAAGAATCTGGATTGTGGTGATGGAACAGAGAAAAAAGCTCATTTAGGACCTCCACTTACGAAGGGGGTAGGCAGCTGTATATCAGGGAGTAAACCTTCTGAGAATAAAAACAGCTGGAGCTTGTTAAGGTAATTACACAGGGGAAGGGATAATGTACTGGGAACTCCTCAGAAGAATCTGATTTGTGGTGAGGGGAGAGAGATAAAAGCTCATTTAGAACGACATGAACATGCTGCGTAATTAGCTGTTTATCAGTAAATATTTCCACTGAGATTAAGAAAAGCAGTAGCTTAATAAATTAAGTACTTCCTGGTATGGTTACTGTACTGGTAACTCCCCAAAAGAATCTGGATTGTGGTGAGGGAACAGAGAAAAAAAGCCTCATTAAGTCCTGCACTTACGAAGGGGTAGCAGCTGTATATCAGGCAGTAAACCTTCTGAGAATAAAAACAGCTGGAACTTGTTAAGGTAATTACACAGGGGAAAGGATAATGTACTGGGAACTCCTCAGAAGAATCTGATTTGTGGTGAGGGGAGAGAGATAAAAGCTCATTTAGGAACGACATGAACATGCTGCGTAGGTAGCTGTTTATCAGTAAATATCTCCACTGAGATTAAGAAAAGCAGTAGCTTAATAAATTAAGTACTTCTGGTATGGTTACTGTACTGGTAACTCCCCAAAAGAATCTGGAATGTGGTGAGGGAACAGAGAAAAAAGCTAATTTAGGACCTGCACTTACGAAGGGTGTAGGCAGCTGTATATCAGGGAGTAAACCTTCTGAGAATAAAAACAGCTGAGCTCGTTAAGGTAATTACACAGGGGAAAGGATAATGAACTGGGAACTCCTCAGAAGAATCTGATTTGTGGTGAGGGGAGAGAGATAAAAGCTCATTTCGGAACGACATGAACATGCTGCGTAGTTAGCTGTTTATCAGTAAATATCTCCACTGAGATTAAGAAAAGCAGTAGCTTAATAAATTAAGTACTTCCTGGTATGGTTACTGTACTGGTAACTCCCCAAAAGAATCTGGATTGTGGTGAGGGAACAGAGAAAAAAGCTCATTTAGGACCTGCACATACGAAGGGGGTAGGCAGCTGTATATCAGAGAGTAAACCTTCTGAGAATAAAAACATCTGGAGCTTGTTAAGGTAATTACACAGGGATAGGATAATGTAATGGGAATTTCTCAGAAGAATCTGATTTTTCGTGAGGGGAGAGAGATAAAAGCTCATTTATGAACGAAATGAACATGCTGCGTAGGTAGCTGTTTATCAGTAAATATCTCCACTGAGATTAAGAAAAGCAGTAGCTTAATAAATTAAGTACTTCCTGGTATGGTTACTGTACTGTAACTCCCCAAAAGAATCTGGATTGTGGTGAGGTAACAGAGAAAAAAGCTCATTTAGGACCTGCACTTAAGAAGGGGGTATGTAGCTGTATATCAGGGAGTAAACCTACTGAGAATAAAAACAGGTGGAGCATGTTAAGGTAATTACACAGGGGAAAGGATAATGTACTGGCTACTCCTCAGAAGAATCTGATTTGTGGTGAGGGGAGAGAGATAGAAGCTCATTTAGGAACGACATGAACATGCTGCGTAGGTAGCTGTTTATCAGTAAATATCTCCACTGAGATTAAGAAAAGCAGTAGCTTAATAAATTAAGTACTTCCTGGTATGCTTACTGTACTGATAACCTCCCTAAAAGAATCGGATTGTGGTGAGGGAACAGAGAAAAAAGCTCATTTAGGACCTGCACTTACGAAGGGGGTAGGCAGCTGTATATCAGGCAGTAAACCTTCTGAGAATAAAAACAGCTGGAGCTTGTTAAGGTAATTACACAGGGGAAAGGATAATGTACTGGGAACTCCTCAGAAGCATCTGATGTGTGGTGAGGGGAGAGAGATAAAAGCTCATTTAGGAACGACATGAACATGCTGCGTATGTAGCTGTTTATCAGTAAATATCTCCCCTGAGATTAAGAAAAGCAGTAGCTTAATAAATTAAGTACTTCCTGTATGGTTACTGTAATGGTAACTCCCCAAAAGAATCTGGATTGTGGTGACGGAACAGAGAAAAAAGATCATTTAGGACCTGCACTTACGAAGGGGGTAGGCAGCTGTATATCAGGGAGTAAACCTTCTGAGAATAAAAACAGCTGGAGCTTGTTAAGGTAATTACACAGTGGAAAGGAAAATGTACCGGGAACTCCTCAGAAGAATCTGATTTGTGGTGAAGGGAGAGAGATAAAAGCTCATTTAGGAACGACATGAACATGCTGCGTAGGTAGCTGTTTATCAGTAAATATCTCCACTGAGATTAAGAAAAGCAGTAGCTTAATAAATTAAGTACTTCCTGGTATGGGTACTGTACTGGTAACTCCCCAAAAGAATCTGGATTGTGGTCAGGGAACAGAGAATAAAGCTCATTTAGGAACTGCACTTACGAAGGGGAAGGCAGTTGTATATCAGGGAGTAAACCTTCTGAGAATAAAAACAGCTGGAGCTTGTTAAGTAATTACACAGGGAAAGGATAATGTACTGGGAACTCCTCAGAAGAATCTGATTTGTGGTGAGGGGAGAGAGATAAAAGCTCATTTAGGAACGACATGAACATGCTGCGTAGGTAGCTGTTTATCAGTAAATATCTCCACTGAGATTAAGAAAAGCAGTAGCTAAGTAAATAAAGTACTTCCTGGTATGGTTACTGTACTGGTAACTCCCCAAAAGAATCTGGATTGTGGTGAGGGAACAGAGAAAAAAGCTCATTTAGGACCTGCACTTATGAAGGGGGGTAGGCAGCTGTATATCAGGGAGTAAACCTTCTGAGAATAAAAACAGCTGGAGATTGTTAAGGTAATTACACAGGGGAAAGGATAATGTACTGGGAACCTCCTCAGAAGAATCTGATTTGTGGTGAGGGGAGAGAGATAAAAGCTCATTTAGGAACGACATGGAACATGCTGCGTACCTAGCTGTTTATCAGTAAATATCTCCAATGAGATTAAGAAAAGCAGTAGCTTAATAAATTGAGTACTTCCTGGTATGTATACTGTACTGGTAAATCCCAAAAGAATCTGGATTGTGGTGAAGGAACAGAGAAAAAAGCTCATTTAGGACCTGCACTTACGAAGGGGGTAGGCAGCAGTATATCAGGGAGTAACCTTCTGAGAATAAAAAAAGCTGGAGCTTGTTAAGGTAATTACACAAGGGAAAGGATAAAGTACTGGGAACTCCTCAGAAGAATCTGATTTGTGGTGAGGGGGAGAGAGATAAAAGCTCATTTAGGAACGACATGAACATGCTGCGTAGGTAGCATTTTATCAGTAAATATCTCCACTGAGATTAAGAAAAGCAGTAGCTTAATAAATTAAGTACTTCCTGGTATGGGTACTGTACTGGTAACTCCCCAAAAGAATCTGGATTGTGGTGAGGGAACAGAGAAAAAAGCTCATTTAGGAACTGCACTTACGAAGAGGTTAGGCAGCTGTATATCAGGGAGTAAACCTTCTGAGAATATAAACAGCTGGAGCTTGTTAAGGTAATTACACAGGGGAAAGGATAATGTACTGGGAACTCCTCAGAAGAATCTGATTTGTGGTGAGGGGAGAGAGATAAAAGCTCATTTAGGAACGACATGAACATGCTGCGTAGGTAGCTGTTTATCAGTAAATATCTCCACTGAGATTAAGAAAAGCAGTAGCTTAATAAATTAAGTACTTCCTGGTATGCGTACTGTACTGGTAACTCCCTAAAAGAATACGGATTGTGGTGAGGGAACAGAGAAAAAAGCTCATTTAGGACCTGCACTTACGAAGGGGGTAGGCAGCTGTATATCAGGGAGTAAACCTTCTGACAATAAAAACAGCTGGAGCTTGTTAGGTAATTACACAGGGGAAAGGATAATGTACTGGGAACTCCTCAGAAGTATCTGATTTGTGGTGAGGGGAGAGAGATAAAAGCTCATTTAGGAATGACATGAACATGCTGCGTAGGTAGCTGTTTATCAGTAAATATCTCCCCTGAGATTAATAAAAGCAGTAGCTTAATAAATTAAGTACTTCCTGGAATGGTTACTGTAATGGTAACTCCCCAAAAGAATCTGGATTTTGGTGACGGAACAGAAAAAAAGCTCATTTAGGACCTGCACTTACGAAGGGGTAGCCAGCTGTATATCAGGGAGTCAACCTTCTGAGAATAAAAACAGCTGGAGCTTGTTAAGGTAATTACACAATGGAAAGGATAATGTACCGGGAACTCCTCAGAAGAATCTGGATTTGTGGTGAGGGGAGAGAGATAAAAGCTCATTTAGGAACGACATGAACATGCTGCGTAGGTAGCTGTTTATCAGTAAATATCTCCACTGAGATTAAGAAAAGCAGTAGCTTAATAAATTAAGTACTTCCTAGTATGGTTACTGTACTGGTAACTCCCCAAAAGAATCTGGATTGTGGTGAGGGAACAGAGAAAAAAGCTCATTTAGGACCTGCACTTACGAAGGGGGTAGGCAGCCTGTTTATCAGAGAGTAAACCTTCTGAGAATAAAAACATCTGGAGCTTGTTAAGGTAATTACACAGGGGAAAGGATAATGTAATGGGAATTTCTCAGAAGAATCTGATTTTTGGTGAGGGGAGAGAGATAAAAGCTCATTTATGAACGAAATGAACATGCTGCGTATGTAGCTGTTTATCAGTAAATATCTCCACTGAGATTAAGAAAAGCAGTAGCTTAATAAATTAAGTACTTCCTGGTATGGTTACTGTACTGGTAACTCCCCAAAAGAATCTGGATTGTGGTGAGGTAACAGAGAAAAAGCTCATTTAGGACCTGCACTTACGAAGGGGGTATGTAGCTGTATATCAGGGAGTAAACCTTCTGAGAATAAAAACAGGTGGAGCTTGTTAAGGTAATTACACAGGGGAAAGGATAATGTACTGGGAACTCCTCAGAAGAATCTGATTTGTGGTGAGGGGAGAGAGATAAAAGCCTCATTTAGGAACGACATGAACATGCTGCGTACGTAGCTGTTTATCAGTAAATATCTCCACTGAGATTAGGAAAAGCAGTAGCTTAATAAATTAAGTACTTCCTGGTATGGGTACTGTGCTGGTAACTCCCCAAAAGAATCTGGATTGTGGTGAGGGAACAGAGAATAAAGCTCATTTAGGACCTGCACTTACGAAGGGGGAAGGCAGCTGTATATCAGGGAGTAAACCTTCTGAGAATAAAAACAGCTGAAGCTTGTTAAGGTAATTACACAGTGGAAAGGATAATGTACTGGGAACTCCTCAGAAGAATCTGATTTTGTGTTGAGGGGAGAGAGATAAAAGCTCATTTAGGAACGACATGAACATGCTGCGTAGGTAGCTGTTTATCAGTAAATATCTCCCTGAGATTAATAAAAGCAGTAGCTTAATAAATTAAGTACTTCCTGGTATGGTTACTGTAATGGTAACTCCCCAAAAGAATCTGGATTTTGGTGACGGAACAGAGAAAAAAAGCTCATTTAGGACCCGCACTTACGAAGGGGGTAGGCAGCTGTATATCAGGGGAGTCAACCTTCTGAGAATAAAAACAGCTGGAGCTTGTTAAGGTAATTACACAGTGGAAAGGATAATGTACCGGAACTCCTCAGAAGAATCTGATTTGTGGTGAGGGGAGAGAGATAAAAGCTCATTTAGGAACGACATGAACATGCTGCGTAGGTAGCTGTTTATCAGTAAATATCTCCACTGAGATTAAGAAAAGCAGTAGCTTAATAAATTAAGTACTTCCTGGTATGGTTACTGTACTGGTAACTCCCCAAAAGAATCTGGATTGTGGTGAGGGAACAGAGAAAAAAGCTCATTTAGGACCTGCACTTACGAAAGAGGTAGGCAGCTGTATATCAGAGAGTAAACCTTTTGAGAATAAAAACATCTGGAGCTTGTTAAGGTAATTACACAGGGGAAAGGATAATGTAATGGGAATTTCTCAGAAGAATCTGATTTTTGGTGAGGGGAGAGAGATAAAAGCTCATTTATGAACGAAATGAACATGCTGCGTAGGTAGCTGTTTATCAGTAAATATCTCCACTAAGATTAAGAAAAGCAGTAGCTTAATAAATTAAGTACTTCCTGGTATGGTTACTGTACTGGTAACTCCCCAAAAGAATCTGGATTGTGGTGAGGTAACAGAGAATAAAGCTCATTTAGGACCTGCACTTACGAAGGGGGTATGTAGCTGTATATCAGGGAGTAAACCTTCTGAGAATAAAAACAGGTGGAGCTTGTTAAGGTAATTACACAGGGGAAAGGATAATGTACTGGGAACTCCTCAGAAGAATCTGATTTTGTGGTGAGGGGAGAGAGATAAAAGCTCATTTAGGAACGACATGAACATGCTGCGTACGTAGCTGTTTATCAGTAAATATCTCCACTGAGATTAAGAAAAGCAGTAGCTTAATAAATTAAGTACTTCCTGGTATGGGTACTGTGGCTGGTAACTCCCCAAAAGAATCTGGATTGTGGTGAGGGAACAGAGAATAAAGCTCATTTAGGACCTGCACTTACGAAGGGGGAAGGCAGCTGTATATCAGGGAGTAAACGTTCTGAGAATAAAAACAGCTGGAGCTTGTTAGGTAATTACACAGGGGAAAGGATAATGTACTGGGAACTCCTCAGAAGAATCTGATTTGTGGTGAGGGGAGAGAGATAAAAGCTCAATTAGGAACGACATGAACATGCTGCGTAGGTAGCTGTTTATCAGTAAATATCTCCACGGAGATTAAAAAAAAGCAGTAGCTTAGTAAATTAAGTACTTCCTGGTATGGTTACTGTACTGGTAACTCCCCAAAAGAATCTGGATTGTGGTGAGGGAACAGAGAAAAAAGCTCATTTAGGACCTGCACTTATGAAGGGGGTAGGCAGTTGTATATCAGGGAGTAAAACTTCTGAGAATAAAAACAGCTGGAGCTGTTAAGGTAATTACACAGGGAAAGGATAATGTACTGGGAACTCCTCAGAAGAATCTGATTTGTGGTGAGGGGAGAGAGATAAAAGCTCATTTAGGAACGACATGCACATGCTGCGTACCTAGCTGTTTATCAGTAAATATCTCCAATGAGAATAAGAAAAGCAGTAGCTTAATAATTGATTACTTCCTGGGTATGCTTACTGTACTGGTAACTCCCTAAAAGAATACGGATTGTGGTGAGGGAACAGAGAAAAAAGCTCATTTAGGACCTGCACTTACGAAGGGGGTAGGCAGCTGTATATCAGGGGAGTAAACCTTCTGACAATAAAAACAGCTGGAGCTTGTTAAGGTAATTACACAGGGGAAAGGATAATGTACTGGGAACTCCTCAGAAGTATCTGATTTGTGGTGAGGGGAGAGAGATAAAAGCTCATTTAGGAACGACATGAACATGCTGCGTAGGTAGCTGTTTATCAGTAAATATCTCCCCTGAGATTAATAAAAGCAGTAGCTTAATAAATTAAGTACTTCCTGGTATGGTTACTGTAATGGTAACTCCCCAAAAGAATCTGGATTTTGGTGACGAACAGAAAAAAAGCTCATTTAGGACCTGCACTTACGAAGGGGGTAGCCAGCTGTATATCAGGGAGTCAACCTTCTGAGAATAAAAACAGCTGGAGCTGTTAAGGTAATTACACAATGGAAAGGATAATGTACCGGGAACTCCTCAGAAGAATCTGATTTGTGGTGAGGGGAGAGAGATAAAAGCTCATTTAGGGAAACGACATGGAACATGCTGCGTAGGTAGCTGTTTATCAGTAAATATCTCCACTGAGATTAAGAAAAGCAGTAGCTTAATAAATTAAGTACTTCCTAGTATGGTTACTGTACTGGTAACTCCCCAAAAGAATCTGGATTGTGGTGAGGGAACAGAGAAAAAAGCTCATTTAGGACCTGCACTTACGAAGGGGGTAGGCAGCTGTTTATCAGAGAGTAAACCTTCTGAGAATAAAACATCTGGAGCTTGTTAAGGTAATTACACAGGGGAAAGGATAATGTAATGGGAATTTCTCAGAAGAATCCGATTTTTGGTGAGGGGAGAGAGATAAAAGCTCATTTATGAACGAAATGAACATGCTGCGTATGTAGCTGTTTATCAGTAAATATCTCCACTGAGATTAAGAAAAGCAGTAGCTTAATAAATTAAGTACTTCCTGGTATGGTTACTGTACTGGTAACATCCCCAAAAGAATCTGGATTGTGGTGAGGTAACAGAGAAAAAAGCTCATTTAGGACCCTGCACTTACGAAGGGGGTATGTAGCTGTATATCAGGGAGTAAACTTTCTGAGAATAAAAACAGGTGGAGCTTGTTAAGGTAATTACACAGGGGAAAGGATAATGTACTGGGAACTCCTCAGAAGAATCTGATTTGTGGTGAGGGGAGAGAGATAAAAGCTCATTTAGGAACGACATGAACATGCTGCGTACGTAGCTGTTTATCAGTAAATATCTCCACTGAGATTAGGAAAAGCAGTAGCTTAATAAATTAAGTACTTCCTGGTATGGGTACTGTGCTGGTAACTCCCCAAAAGAATCTGGATTGTGGTGAGGGAACAGAGAATAAAGCTCATTTAGGACCTGCACTTACGAAGGGGGGAAGGCAGCTGTATATCAGGGAGTAAACCTTCTGAGAATAAAAACAGCTGAAGCTTGTTAAGGTAATTACACAGTGGAAAGGATAATGTACTGGGAACTCCTCAGAAGAATCTGATTTGTGGTGAGGGAGAGAGATAAAAGCTCATTTAGGAACGACATGAACATGCTGCGTAGGTAGCTGTTTATCAGTAAATATCTCCCTGAGATTAATAAAAGCAGTAGCTTAATAAATTAAGTACTTCTGGTATGGTTACTGTAATGGTAACTCCCAAAAGAATCTGGATTTTGGTGACGGAACAGAGAAAAAAGCTCATTTAGGACCCGCACTTACGAAGGGGGTAGGCAGCTGTATATCAGGGAGTCAACCTTCTGAGAATAAAAACAGCTGGAGCTTGTTAAGGTAATTACACAGTGGAAAGGATAATGTACCGGAACTCCTCAGAAGAATCTGATTTGTGGTGAGGGAGAGAGATAAAAGCTCATTTAGGAACGACATGAACATGCTGCGTAAGGTAGCTGTTTATCAGTAAATATCTCCACTGAGATTAAGAAAAGCAGTACCTTAATAAATTAAGCACTTCCTGGTATGGTTACTGTACTGGTAACTCCCCAAAAGAATCTGGATTGTGGTGAGGGAATAGAGAAAAAAGCTTATTTAGGACCTGCACTTACGAAGGGGGTAGGCAGCTGTATATCAGGGAGTAAACCTTCTGAGAATAAAAACAGCTGGAGCTTGTTAAGGTAATTACACAGGGAAAGGATATTGTACGGGGAACTCCTCAGAAGAATCTGATTTGTGGTGAGGGGAGAGAGATAAAAACTCATTTAGGAACGACATGAACATTCTGCGTAGGTAGCTATTTATCAGTAAATATCTCCACTGAGATTAAGAAAAGCAGTAGCTTAATGAATTAAGTACTTCCTGGTATGGTTACTGTACTGGCAACTCCCCAAAAGAATCTGGATTGTGGTGAGGGAAACAGAGAAAAAAGCTCATTAAGACCTGCACTTACGAAGGGGTTAGGCAGCTGTATATCAGGGAGTAACCTTCTGAGGATAAAAACAGCTGGAGCTGGTTAAGGTAATTACACAGGGGAAAGGAAAATGTACTGGGAACTCCTCAGAAGAATCTGATTTGTGGTGAGGGGAGAGAGATAAAAGCTCATTTAGGAACGACATAAACATGCTGCTTAGGTAGCTGTTTATCAGTAAATATCTCCACTGAGATTAAGAAAAGCAGTAGCTTAATAAATTAGTACTTCCTGGTATGGTTACTGTACTGGTAACTCCCCAAAAGAATCTGGATTGTGGTGAGGGAACAGAGAAAAAAGCTCATTTAGGACCTGTACTTCCGAAGGTGGTAGGCAGCTGTATATCAGGGAGTAAACCTTCTGAGAATAAAAACAGCTGGAGCTTGTTAAGGTAATTACACAGGGGAAAGGATAATGTACTGGGAACTCCTCAGAAGAATCTGATTTGTGGTGAGGGGAGAGAGATAAAAGCTCTTTTAGGAACGACATGAACATGCTGCGTAGGTAGCTGTTTATCAGTAAATATCTCCACTGAGATTAAGAAAAGCAGTAGCTTAATAAATTAAGTACTTCCTGGTATGGTTACTGTACTGGTAACTCCCCAAAAGAATCTGCATTGTGGTGTGGGAACAGAGAAAAAAGCTGATTTAGGACCTGAACTTACGAAGAGGGTAGGCAGCTGTATATCAGGGAGTAAACCTTCTGAGAATAAAAACAGCTGGAGCTTGTTAAGGTAATTACACAGGGGAAAGGATAATGTACTGGGAACTCCTCAGAAGAATCTGATTTGTGGTGAGGGGAGAGAGATAAAAGCTCATTTAGGAACGACATGAACATGCTGCGTAGGTAGCTGTTTATCAGTAAATATCTCCAATGAGATTAAGAAAAGCAGCAGCTTAATAAATTAAGTACTTCCTGGTATGGTTACTGTACTGGTAACTCCCCAAAAGAATCTGGATTGTGGTGAGGGAACAGAGAAAAAAGCTCATTTAGGACCTGCACTTACGAAGGTGGTAGGCAGCTGTATATCAGGGAGTAAACCTTCTGAGAATAAAAACAGCTGGAGCTTGTTAAGGTAATTACACAGGGGAAAGGATAATGTACTGGGAACTCCTCAGAAGAATCTGATTTGTGGTGAGGAGAGAGAGATAAAAGCTCATTTAAGAACGATATGAACATGCTGCGTAGGTAGCTGTTTATCAGTAAATATCTCCACTGAAATTAAGAGAAGCAATAGCTTAATAAATTAAGTACTTCCTGGTATGGTTACTGTACTGGTAACTCCCCAAATGAATCTGGATTGTGGTGAGGGGAGAGAGATAAAAGCTCATTTAGGAACGACATGAACATGCTGCGTAGGTAGCTGTTTATCAGTAAATATCTCCACTGAGATTAAGAAAAGCAGTAGCTTAATTAACTAAGTACTTCCTGGTATGGTTACTGTACTGGTAACTCCCAAAAGAATCTTGATTGTGGTGAGGGAACAGAGAAAAAAGCTCATTTAGGACGTGCAATACGAAGGGGTAGGCAGCTGTATATCAGGGAGTAAACCTTCTGAGAATAAAAACAGCTGGAGCTTGTTCAGGTAATTACACAGGAGAAAGGATAATGTACTGGGAACCCCTCAGAAGAATCTGATTTGTGGTGAGGGGAGAGAGATAAAAGCTCATTTAGGAACGACATGAACATGCTGCGTAGGTAGCTGTTTATCAGTAAATATCTCCACTGAAATTAAGAGAAGCAGTAGCTTAATAAATTAAGTACTTCCTGGTATGGTTACTGTACTGGTAACTCCCCCAAAAGAATCTGGATTGTGGTGAGGGAACAGAGAAAAAAGCTCATTTAGGACCTGCAATTACGAAGGGGGTAGGCAGCTGTATATCAGAGAGTATCTCTTCTGAGAATAAAAACAGCTGGAGCTTGTTAAGGTAATTACACAGGGGAAAGGATAATGTACTGGGAACTCCTCAGAAGAATCTGATTTGTGGTAAGGGGAGAGAGATAAAACCCTCATTTAGGAACGACATGAACATGCTGCGTAGGTAGCTGTTTATCAGTAAATGTCTCCACTGAGATTAAGAAATCAGTAGCTTAATAAATTAAGTACTTCCTGGTATGGATACTGTACTGGTAACTCCCCAAAAGAATCTGGATTGTGGTGAGGGAACATAGAAAAAAGCTCATATAGGACCTGCAATTACGAAGGGGGTAGGCAGCTGTATATCAGGGAGTATCGCTTCTGAGAATAAAAACAGCTGGAGCTTGTTAAGGTAATTACACAGGAGAAAGGATAATGTACTGGGAACTCCTCAGAAGAATCTGATTTGTGGTGAGGGGAGAGAGATAAAAGCTCATTAGGAAAGACATGAACATGCTGCGTAGGTAGCTGTTTATCAGTAAATATCTCCACTGAGATTAAGAGAAGCAGTAGCTTAATTAATTAAGTAATTCCTGGTATGGATACTGTACTGGTAACTCCCCAAAAGTATCTGGATTGTGGTGAGGGAACAGAGAAAAAAGCTCATTTAGGATCTGCACTTGCGAAGGGGGTAGACAGCTGTATATCAGGGAGTAAACCTTCTGAGAATAAAAATAGATGGAGCTTGTTAAGGTAATTACACAGGGAAAGGATAATGTACTGGGAATTCCTCAGAAGAATCTGATTTGTGGTGAGGGGAGAGAGATAAAAGCTCATTTAGGAACGACATGAACATGCTGCGTAGGTAGCTGTTTATCAGTAAATATCTCCACTGAGATTAAGAAAAGCAGTAGCTTAATAAATTAAATACTTCCTATTATGGATACTGTACTGGTAACTCCCCAAAAGAATCTGCATTGTGGTGAGGGGAGAGAGATAAAAGCTCATTTAGGAACGACATGAACATGCTGCGTAGGTAGCTGTTTATCCGTAAATATCTCCACTGAGATTAAGAAAAGCAGCAGCTTAATAAATTAAGTACTTCCTGGTATGGTTACTGTACTGGTAACTCCCCAAAAAGAATCTGGATTGTGGTGAGGGAACAGAGAAAAAAGCTCATTTAGAACCTGCACTTACGAAGGGGGTATGCAGCTGTATATCAGGGAGTAAACCTTCTGAGAATAAAAACAGCTGGAGCTTGTTAAGTTAATTACACAGGGGAAAGGATAATGTACTGGGAACTCCTCAGAAGAATCTGATTTGTGGTGAGGGAGAGAGATAAAAGCTCATTTAGGAACGACATGAACATGCTGCGTAGGTAGCTGTTTATCAGTAAATATCTCCACTGAGATTAAGAAAAGCAGTAGCTTAATAAATTAAGTACTTCCTAGTATGGTTACTGTACTGGTAACTCCCCAAAAGAATCTGGATTGTGGTGAGGGAACAGAGAAAAAAGCTCATTTAGGACCTGCACTTACGAAGGGGGTAGGCAGCTGTTTATCAGAGAGTAAACCTTCTGAGAATAAAAACATCTGGAGCTTGTTAAGGTAATTACACAGGGAAAGGATAATGTAATGGGAATTTCTCAGAAGAATCTGATTTTGGTGAGGGGAGAGAGATAAAAGCTCATTTATGAACGAAATGAACATGCTGCGTATGTAGCTGTTTATCAGTAAATATCTCCACTGAGATTAAGAAAAGCAGTAGCTTAATAAATTAAGTACTTCCTGGTATGGTTACTGTACTGGTAACTCCCCAAAAGAATCTGGATTGTGGTGAGGTAACAGAGAAAAAAGCTCATTTAGGACCTGCACTTACGAAGGGGGTATGTAGCTGTATATCAGGGAGTAAACTTTCTGAGAATAAAAACAGGTGGAGCTTGTTAAGGTAATTACACAGGGGAAAGGATAATGTACTGGGAACTCCTCAGAAGAATCTGATTTGTGGTGAGGGGAGAGAGATAAAAGCTCATTTAGGAACGACATGAACATGCTGCGTACGTAGCTGTTTATCAGTAAATATCTCCACTGAGATTAGGAAAAGCAGTAGCTTAATAAATTAAGTACTTCCTGGTATGGGTACTGTGCTGGTAACTCCCCAAAAGAATCTGGATTGTGGTGAGGGAACAGAGAATTAAAGCTCATTTAGGACCTGCACTTACGAAGGGGGAAGGCAGCTGTATATCAGGGAGTAAACCTTCTGAGAATAAAAACAGCTGAAGCTTGTTAAGGTAATTACACAGTGGAAAGGATAATGTACTGGGAACTCCTCAGAAGAATCTGATTTGTGGTGAGGGGAGAGAGATAAAAGCTCATTTAGAACGACATGAACATGCTGCGTAGGTAGCTGTTTATCAGTAAATATCTCCCCTGAGATTAATAAAAGCAGTAGCTTAATAAATTAAGTACTTCCTGGTATGGATACTGTAATTGTAACTCCCCAAAAGAATCTGATTTTGGTGACGGAACAGAGAAAAAAGCTCATTTAGGACCCGCACTTACGAAGGGGGTAGGCAGCTGTATATCAGGGAGTCAACCTTCTGAGAATAAAAACAGCTGGAGCTTGTTAAGGTAATTACACAGTGGAAAGGATAATGTACCGGGAACTCCTCGGAAGAATCTGATTTGTGGTGAGGGGAGAGAGATAAAAGCTCATTTAGGAACGACATGAACATGCTGCGTAGGTAGCTGTTTATCAGTAAATATCTCCACTGAGATTAAGAAAAGCAGTACCTTAATAAATTAAGCACTTCCTGGTATGGTTACTGTACTGGTAACTCCCCAAAAGAATCTGGATTGTGGTGAGGGAATAGAGAAAAAAGCTTATTTAGGACCTGCACTTACGAAGGGGGTAGGCAGCTGTATATCAGGGAGTAACCTTCTGAGAATAAAAAACAGCTGGAGCTTGTTAAGGTAATTACACAGGGGAAAGGATAATGTACGGGGAACTCCTCAGAAGAATCTGATTTGTGGTGAGGGGAGAGAGATAAAAACTCATTTAGGAACGACATGAACATTCTGCGTAGGTAGCTATTATCAGTAAATATCTCCACTGAGATTAAGAAAAGCAGTAGCTTAATAAATTAAGTACTTCCTGGTATGGTTACTGTACTGGCAACTCCCCAAAAGAATCTGGATTGTGGTGAGGGAACAGAGAAAAAAGCTCATTTAAGACCTGCACTTACGAAGGGGTTAGGCAGCTGTATATCAGGGAGTAACCTTCTGAGGATAAAAACAGCTGGAGCTGGTTAAGGTAATTACACAGGGGAAAGGAAAATGTACTGGGAACTCCTCAGAAGAATCTGATTTGTGGTGAGGGGAGAGAGATAAAAGCTCATTTAGGAACGACATAAACATGCTGCTTAGGTAGCTGTTTATCAGTAAATATCTCCACTGAGATTAAGAAAAGCAGTAGCTTAATAAATTAGTACTTCCTGGTATGGTTACTGTACTGGTAACTCCCCAAAAGAATCTGGATTGTGGTGAGGGAACAGAGAAAAAAGCTCATTTAGGACCTGTACTTCCGAAGGTGGTAGGCAGCTGTATATCAGGGAGTAAACCTTCTGAGAATAAAACAGCTGGAGCTTGTTAAGGTAATTACACAGGGGAAAGGATAATGTACTGGGAACTCCTCAGAAGAATCTGATTTGTGGTGAGGGGAGAGAGATAAAAGCTCTTTTAGGAACGACATGAACATGCTGCGTAGGTAGCTGTTTATCAGTAAATATCTCCACTGAGATTAAGAAAAGCAGTAGCTTAATAAATTAAGTACTTCCTGGTATGGTTACTGTACTGGTAACTCCCCAAAAGAATCTGCATTGTGGTGTGGGAACAGAGAAAAAAGCTGATTTAGGACCTGAACTTACGAAGAGGGTAGGCAGCTGTATATCAGGGAGTAAACCTTCTGAGAATAAAAACAGCTGGAGCTTGTTAAGGTAATTACACAGGGGAAAGGATAATGTACTGGGAACTCCTCAGAAGAATCTGATTTGTGGTGAGGGGAGAGAGATAAAAGCTCATTTAAGAACGACATGAACATGCTGCGTAGGTAGCTGTTTATCAGTAAATATCTCCAAAGAGATTAAGAAAAGCAGCAGCTTAATAAATTAAGTACTTCCTGGTATGGTTACTGTACTGGTAACTCCCCAAAAGAATCTGGATTGTGGTGAGGGAACAGAGAAAAAAGCTCATTTAGGACCTGCACTTACGAAGGTGGTAGGCAGCTGTATATCAGGGAGTAAACCTTCTGAGAATAAAAACAGCTGGAGCTTGTTAAGGTAATTACACAGGGGAAAGGATAATGTACTGGGAACTCCTCAGAAGAATCTGATTTGTGGTGAGGAGAGAGAGATAAAAGCTCATTTAAGAACGATATGAACATGCTGCGTAGGTAGCTGTTTATCAGTAAATATCTCCACTGAAAATTAAGAGAAGCAGTAGCTTAATAAATTAAGTACTTCCTGGTATGGTTACTGTACTGGTAACTCCCCAAATGAATCTGGATTGTGGTGAGGGGAGAGAGATAAAAGCTCATTTAGGAACGACATGAACATGCTGCGTAGGTAGCTGTTTATCAGTAAATATCTCCACTGAGATTAAGAAAAGCAGTAGCTTAATTAACTAAGTACTTCCTGGTATGGTTACTGTACTGGTAACTCCCCAAAAGAATCTTGATTGTGGTGAGGGAACAGAGAAAAAAGCTCATTTAGGACGTGCAATACGAAGGGGGTAGGCAGCTGTATATCAGGGAGGTAAACCTTCTGAGAATAAAAACAGCTTGGAGCTTGTTCAGGTAATTACACAGGAGAAAGGATAATGTACTGGGAACCCCTCAGAAGAATCTGATTTGTGGTGAGGGGAGAGAGATAAAAGCTCATTAGGAACGACATGAACATGCTGCGTAGGTAGCTGTTTATCAGTAAATATCTCCACTGAAATTAAGAGAAGCAGTAGCTTAATAAATTAAGTACTTCCTGGTATGGTTACTGTACTGGTAACTCCCCAAAAGAATCTGGATTGTGGTGAGGGAACAGAGAAAAAGCTCATTTAGGACCTGCAATTACGAAGGGGGTAGGCAGCTGTATATCAGAGAGTATCTCTTCTGAGAATAAAAACAGCTGGAGCTTGTTAAGGTAATTACACAGGGGAAAGGATAATGTACTGGGAACTCCTCAGAAGAATCTGATTTGTGGTAAGGGGAGAGAGATAAAACCTCATTTAGGAACGACATGAACATGCTGCGTAGGTAGCTGTTTATCAGTAAATGTCTCCACTGAGATTAAGAAATCAGTAGCTTAATAAATTAAGTACTTCCTGGTATGGATACTGTACTGGTAACTCCCCAAAAGAATCTGGATTGTGGTGAGGGAACATAGAAAAAGCTCATATAGGACCTGCAATTACGAAGGGGGTAGGCAGCTGTATATCAGGGAGTATCGCTTCTGAGAATAAAAACAGCTGAGCTTGTTAAGGTAATTACACAGGGAAAGGATAATGTACTGGGAACTCCTCAGAAGAATCTGATTTGTGGTGAGGGGAGAGAGATAAAAGCTCATTTAGGAAAGACATGAACATGCTGCGTAGGTAGCTGTTTATCAGTAAATATCTCCACTGAGATTAAGAGAAGCAGTAGCTTAATTAATTAAGTAATTCCTGGTATGGATACTGTACTGGTAACTCCCCAAAAGTATCTGGATTGTGGTGAGGGAACAGAGAAAAAAGCTCATTTAGGATCTGCACTTGCGAAGGGGGTAGACAGCTGTATATCAGGGAGTAAACCTTCTGAGAATAAAAATAGATGGAGCTTGTTAAGGTAATTACACAGGGGAAAGGATAATGTACTGGGAATTCCTCAGAAGAATCTGATTTGTGGTGAGGGGAGAGAGATAAAAGCTCATTTAGGAACGACATGAACATGCTGCGTAGGTAGCTGTTTATCAGTAAATATCTCCACTGAGATTAAGAAAAGCAGTAGCTTAATAAATTAAATACTTCCTATTATGGATACTGTACTGGTAACTCCCCAAAAGAATCTGCATTGTGGTGAGGGGAGAGAGATAAAAGCTCATTTAGGAACGACATGAACATGCTGCGTAGGTAGCTGTTTATCCGTAAATATCTCCACTGAGATTAAGAAAAGCAGCATCTTAATTAATTAAGTACTTCCTGGTATGGTTACTGTACTGGTAACTCCCAAAAAGAATCTGGATTGTGGTGAGGGAACAGAGAAAAAAGCTCATTTAGAACCTGCACTTACGAAGGGGGTATGCAGCTGTATATCAGGGAGTAAACCTTCTGAGAATAAAAACAGCTGGAGCTTGTTAAGTTAATTACACAGGGGAAAGGATAATGTACTGGGAACTGCACAGAAGAATCTGATTTGTCGTGAGGGGAGAGAGATAAAAGCTCATTTATGAACGACATGAACATGCCGCGTAGGTACCTGTTTATCAGTAAATATCTCCACTGAGATTAAGAAAAGCAGTAGCTTAGTTAATTAAGTACTTCCTGGTATGGTTACTGTACTGGTAACTCCCAAAAGAATCTTGATTGTGGTGAGGGAACAGAGAAAAAAGCTCATTTATGACGTGCACTTACGAAGGGGGTAGGCACCTGTATATCAGGGAGTAAACCTTCTGAGAATAAAAACATCTGGAGCTTGTTCAGGTAATTACACAGGGGAAAGGATAATGTACTGGGAACTCCTCAGAAGAATCTGATTTGTAGTGAGGAGAGAGAGATAAAAGCTCATTTAGGAACGACATGAACATCCTGCGTAGGTAGCTGTTTATCAGTAAATATCTCCACTGAGATTAAGAAAAGCAGTAGCTAAATAAATTAAGTACTTCCTGGTATGGTTACTGTACTGGTAACTCCCCAAAAGAATCTGGATTGTGGTGAGGGAACAGAGAAAAAAGCTCATTTAGGACCTGCAATTACGAAGGAGGTAGGCAGCTGTATATCAGGGAGTATCGCTTCTGAGAATAAAAACAGATGGAGCTTGTTAAGGGAATTACACACGGAGAAAGGATAATGTACTGGGAACTGCACAGAAGAATCTGATTTGTCGTGAGGGGAGAGAGATAAAAGCTCATTTATGAACGACGTGAACATGCTGCGTAGGTAGCTGTTTATCAGTAAATATCTCCACTGAGACTAAGAAAAGCAGTAGCTTAATTAACTAAGTACTTCCTGGGATGGTTACTGTACTGGTAACTCCCCAAAAGAATCTTGATTGTGGTGAGGGAACAGAGAAAAAAGCTCATTTAGGACGTGCAATACGAAGGGGATAGGCAGCTGTATATCAGGGAGTAAACCTTCTGAGAATAAAAACAGCTGGAGCTTGTTCAGGTAATTACACAGGGAAAGGATAATGTACTGGAACTCCTCAGAAGAATCTGATTTGTGGTGAGGGGAGAGAGATAAAAGCTCATTTAGGAACGACATGAACATGCTGCGTAGGTAGCTGTTTATCAGTAAATGTCTCCACTGAGATTAAGAGAAACAGTAGCTTAATAAATTAAGTACTTCCTGGTATGGTTACTGTACTGGTAACTCCCCAAAAGAATCTGGATTGTGGTGAGGGAACAGAGAAAAAAGCTCATATAGGAACGATATGAACATGCTGCGTAGGTGGCAGTTTTTCAGTAAATATCTCCACTGAGATTAAGAAAAGCAGTAGCTTAATAAATTAAGTACTTCCTGGTATGGTTACTGTACTGGTAACTCCCAAAAAGAATCTGGACTGTGGTGAGGGAACAGAGAAAAAAGCTCATTTAGAACCTGCACTTACGAAGGGGGTATGCAGCTGTATATCAGGGAGTAAACCTTCTGAGAATAAAAACAGCTGGAGCCTGTTAAGTTAGTTACACATGGGAAAGGATAATGTACTGGGAACTGCACAGAAGAATCTGATTTGTGGTGAGGGGAGAGAGATAAAAGCTCATTTAGGAACGACATGAACATGCTGCGTAGGTAGCTGTTTATCAGTAAATATCTCCACTGAGATTAAGAAAAAGCAGTAGCTTAATAAATTAAGTTCTTCCTGGTATGGTTACTGTACTGGTAACTCCCCAAAAGAATCTGGATTGTGGTGAGGGAACAGAGAAAAAAGCTCACTTAGGACCTGCACTTACGAAGGGGGTAGGCAGCTGTATATCAGGTATTAAACCTTCAGAGAATAAAAACAGCTGGAGTTTGTTAAGGTAATTACACAGGGGAAAGATAATGTACTGGGAACTCCTCAGAAGAATCTGATTTGTGGTGAGGGGGAGAGAGATAAAAGCTCATTTAGGAACGACATGAACATGCTGCTTAGGTAGCTGTTTATCAGTAAATATCTCCACTGAGATTAAGAAAAGGAGTAGCTTAATAAATTAAGTACTCCTGGTATGGTTACTGTACTGGTAACTCCCCAAAAGAATCTGGATTGTGTTGAGGGAACAGAGAAAAAAACTCATTTAGGACGTGCACTTACGAAGGGGGTAGGCAGTTGTATATCAGGGAGTAAACCTTCTGAGAATAAAAACAGCTGGAGCTTGTTAAGGTAATTACACAGGGGAAAGTATAATGTACTGGGAACTCCTCAGAAGAATCTGATTTGTGGAGAGGGGAGAGAGATAAAAGCTCATTTAGGAACGACAGGAACATCCTGCGTAGGTAGCTGTTTATCAGTAAATATCTCCACTGAGATTAATGAAAGCAGTAGCTAAATAAATTAAGTACTTCCTGGTATGGTTACTGTACTGGTAACTCCCCAAAAGAATCTGGATTGTGGTGAGGGAACAGAGAAAAAAGCTCATTTAGGACCTGCAATTACGAAGGGGGTAGGCAGCTGTATATCAGGGAGTATCGCTTCTGAGAATAAAAACAGATGGAGCTTGTTAAGGGAATTACACAGGAGAAAGGATAATGTACTGGGAACTGCAGAGAAGAATCTGATTTGTCGTGAGGGGAGAGAGATAAAAGCTCATTTATGAACGACATGAATATGCTGCGTAGGAAGCTGTTTATCAGTAAATATCTCCACTGAGATTAAGAAAAGCAGTAGCTTAATTAACTAAGTACTTCCTGGGATGGTTACTGTACTGGTAACTCCCCAAAAGAATCTTGATTGTGGTGAGGGAACAGAGAAAAAAGCTCATTTAGGACGTGCAATACGAAGGGGGTAGGCAGCTGTATATCAGGGAGTAAACCTTCTGAGAATAAAAACAGCTGGAGCTTGTTCAGGTAATTACACAGGGGAAAGGATAATGTACTGGGAACTCCGCAGAAGAATCTGATTTGTGGTGAGGGGAGAGAGATAAAAGCTCATTTAGGAACGACATGAACATGCTGCGTAGGTAGCTGTTTATCAGTAAATATCTCCACTGAGATTAAGAGAAGCAGTAGCTTAATAAATTAAGTACTTCCTGGTATGGTTACTGTACTGGTAACTCCCCAAAAGAATCTGGATTGTGGTGAGGGAACAGAGAAAAAAGCTCATTTAGGACATGCACTTATGAAGGTGGTAAGCAGCTGTATATCAGGGAGTAAACCTTCTGAGAATAAAAACAGCTGGAGCTTGTTAAGGTAATTACACAGGGGAACGGATAGTGTACTGGGAACTCTTCAGAAGAATCTGATTTGTAGTGAGGGGAGAGAGATAAAAGCTCATTTAAGAACGACATGAACATGCTGCGTAGGTAGTTGTTTAGCAGTAAATATCTCCACTGAGATTAAGAAAGCAGTAGCTTAATAAATTAAGTACTTCCTGGTATGGTTACTGTACTGGTAACTCCCAAAAGAATCTGTATTTTGGTGAGGGAACAGACAAAAAAGCTCATTTAGGACCTGCACTTACGAAGGGGGTAGGCAGCTGTATATCAGGGAGTAAACCTTCTGAGAATAAAAACAGCTGGAGCTTGTTAAGGTAATTACACAGGGGAAAGGATAATGTACTGGGAACTCCTCAGAAGAATCTGATTTGTGGTGAGGGGACAGAGATAAGAGCTCATTTAGGAACGACATGAACATGCTGCGTATGTTGCTGTTTATCAGTAACTATTTCCACTGAGATTAAGAAAAGCACTAGCTTAATAAATTAAGTACTTCCTGTATGGTTACTGTACTGGTAACTCCCCAAAAGAATCTGGATTGTGGTGAGGGAACAGAGAAAAAAGCTCATTTAGGACCTGCACTTACGAAGGGGGTAGGCAGCTGTATATCAGGGAGTAAACCTTCTGAGAATAAAAAACAGCTGGAGCTTGTTAAGGAAATTACACAGGGGAAAGGATAATGTACTGGGAACTCCTCAGAAGAATCTGATTTGTGGTGAGGGGAGAGAGAAAAAAGCTCATTTAGGAACGACATGAACATGCTGAATAGGTAGCTGTTTATCAGTAAATATCTCCACTGAGATTAAGAAAAGCAGTAGCTTAATAAATTAAGTACTTCCTGGTATGGTTACTGTACTGGTAACTCCCCAAAAGTATCTGGATTGTGGTGAGGGAAGAGAGAAAAAAGCTCATTTAGGACCTGCACTTACGAAGGGGGTAGGCAGCTGTATATCAGGGAGTAAACCTTCTGAGAATAAAAACAGCTGGAGCTTGTTAAGGTAATTACACAGGGGAAAGGATAATGTACTGGGAACTCCTCAGAAGAATCCGAATTGTGGTGATGGGAGAGAGATAAAAGCTCATTTAGCAACGACATGAACATGCTGCGTAGGTAGCTGTTTATCAGTAAATATCTCCACTGAGATTAAGAAAAGCAGTAGCTTAATAAATTAAGTACTTCCTGGTATGGTTACTGTACTGGTAACTCCCCAAAAGAATCTGGATTGTGGTGAGGGAACAGAGAAAAAAGCTCATTTAGGACCTGCACTTACGAAGGGGGTAGGCAGCTGTATATCAGGGAGTAAACCTTCTGAGAATAAAAACAGCTGGAGCTTGTTAAGGTAATTACACAGGGGAAAGGATAATGTACTGGGAACTTCTCAGAAGAATCTGATTTGTGGTGAGGGGAGAGAGATAAAAGTTCATTTAGGAACGACATGAACATGCTGCGTAGGTAGCTGTTTATCAGTAAATATCTCCACTGAGATTTAGAAAATCAGTAGCTTAATAAATTAAGTACTTCCTGGTATGGTTACTGTACTGGGAGCTCCCCAAAAGAATCTGGATTGTGGTGAGCTATCAGAGAAAAAAGCTCATTTTGGACCTGCACTTACGAAGGGGGTAGGCAGCTGTATATCAGGGAGTAAAGCTTCTGAGAATAAAAACAGCTGGAGCTTGTTAAGGTAATTACACAGGCGAAAGGATAATGTACTGGGAACTCCTCAGAAGAATCTGATTTGTGGTGAGGGGAGAAAGATAAAAGCTCATTTAGGAACGACATGAACATGCTGCGTAGGTAGCTGTTTATCAGTAAATATCTCCAAATAGATTAAGAAAAGCAGTAGCTTAATAAATTAAGTACTTCCTGGTATGGTTACTGTACTGGTAACTCCCCAAAAGAATCTGGATTGTGGTGAGGGAACAGAGAAAAAAGCTCATTTAGGACCTGCACTTACGAGAGGGTAGGCAGCTGTATATCAGGGAGTAAACCTTCTGAGAATAAAAACAGCTGGAGCTTGTTAAGGTAATTACACAGGGGAAAGGATAATGTACTGGGAACTCCTCAGAAGAATCTGATTTGTGGTGAGGGGAGAGAGATAAAAGCTCATTTAGGAACGAAATGAACATGCTGCGTAGGTAGCTGTTTATCAGTAAATATCTCCAATGAGATTAAGAAAAGCAGCAGCTTAATAAATTAAGTACTTCCTGGTATGGTTACTGTACTGGTAACTCCCCAAAAGAATCTGGATTGTGGTGAGGGAACAGAGAAAAATGCTCATTTAGGAGCTGCACTTACGAAGGGGGGTAGGCAGCTGTATATCAGGGAGTAAACCTTCTGAGAATAAAAACAGCTGGAAGCTTGTTAAGGTAATTACACAGGGGAAAGGATAATGTACTGGGAACTCCTCAGAAGAATCTGATTTGTGGTGAGGGGAGAGAGATAAAAGCTCATTTATTAACGACATGAACATGCTGCGTAGGTAGCTGTTTATCAGTAAATATCTCCACTGAGATTAAGAAAAAGCAGTAGTTTAATAAATTAAGTACTTCCTGGTATGGTTACTGTACTGGTAACTCCCCAAAAGAATCTGGATTGTGGTGAGGGAACAGAGAAAAAAAGCTCATTTAGGACCTGCACTTACGAAGGGGGTAGGCAGCTGTATATCAGGGAGTAAACTTCTGAGAATAAAAACAGCTGGATTTTGTTAAGGTAATTACACAGGGGAAAGGATAATGTACTGGGAAATCCTCAGAAGAATCTGATACGTGGTGAGGGGAGAGAGATAAAAGCTCATTTAGGAACGACATGAACATGCTGCGAAGGTAGCTGTTTATCAGTAAATATCTCCACTGAGATTAAGAAAAGCAGTAGCTTAATAAATTAAGTACTTCCTGGTATGGTTACTGTACTGGTAACTCCCCCAAAGAATCTGGATTGTGGTGAGGGAACAGAGAAAAAAGCTCATTTATTACCTGCACTTACGAAGGGGGTAGGCAGCTGTATATCAGAGAGTAAACCTTCTTAGAATAAAAACAGCTGGAGCTTGTTAAGGTAATTACACAGGGGAAAAGATGAAGTACTGGGAACTACTCAGAAGAATCTGATTTGTGGTGAGGGGAGAGAGATAAAAGGTCATTTAGGAACGACATGAACATGCTGCATACGTAGCTGTTTATCAGTAAATATCTCCACTGAGATTAAGAAAAGCAGTAGCTTAATAAATTAATTACTTCCTGGTATGGTTACTGTACTGGTAACTCCCCAAAAGAATCTGGATTGTGGTGAGGGAACAGAGAAAAAAGCTCATTTAGGACCTGCACTTACGAAGGGGGTAGGCAGCTGTATATCAGGAGTAAACCTTCTGAGAATAAAAACAGCTGGAGCTTGTTAAGGTAATTACACAGGGGAAAAGATAATGTACTGGGAACTCCTCAGAAGAATCTGATTTGTGGTGAGGGGAGAGAGATAAAAGATCATTTAGGAACGACATGAACATGCTGCGTAGGTAGCTGTTTATCAGTAAATACCTCCACTGACATTAAGAAAAGCAGTAGCTTAATAAATTATTTACTTCCTGGTATGGTTACTGTACTGGTAACTCCCCAAAAGAATCTGGATTGTGGTGAAGGAACAGAGAAAAAAGCTCCTTAAGACCTGCACTTACGAAGGGTGTAGGCAGCTGTATATCAGGGAGTAAACCTTCTGAGAATAAAAACAGCTGGAGCTTGTTAAGGTAATTACACAGGGGAAAGGATAATGTACTGGGAACTCCTCAGAAGAATCTGATATGTGGTGAGGGGAGAGAGATAAAAGCTCATTTAGGAAAGACATGAACATGCTGCGTACGTAGCTGTTTATCAGTAAATATCTCCACTGAGATTAAGAAAAGCAGTAGCTTAATAAATTAAGTACTTCCTGGTATGGTTACTGTACTGGTAACTCCCCCAAAGAATCTGGATTGTGGTGAGGGAACAGAGAAAAAAGCTGAATTAGGACCTGCACTTACGAAGAGGTTAGGCAGCTGTATATCAGGGAGTAAACCTTCTGAGAATAAAAACAGCTGGAGCTTGTTAAGGTAATTACACAGGGGAAAAGATGAAGTACTGGGAACTACTCAGAAGAATCTGATTTGTGGTGAGGGGAGAGAGATAAAAGCTCATTTAGGAACGACATGAACATGCTACGTACGTAGCTGTTTATCAGTAAATATCTCCACTGAGATTAAGAAAAGCAGTAGCTTAATAAATTAAGTACTTAGTGGTATGGTTACTGTACTGGTAACTCCCCAAAAGAATCTGGATTGTGGTGAGGGAACAGAGAAAAAAGCTCATTTAGGACCTGCACTTACGAAGGGGTTAGGCTGCTGTATATCAGGGAGTAAACCTTCTGAGAATAAAAACAGCTGGAGCTTGTTAAGGTAATTACACAGGTGAAAGGATAATGTACTGGGAACTCCTCAGAAGAATCTGATTTGTGGTGAGGGGAGAGAGATAAAAGCTCATTTAAGAATGACATGAACATGTTGCGTAGGTAGCAGTTTATCAGTATATATCTCCAAATAGATTAAGAAAAGCAGTAGCTTAATAAATTAAGTACTTCCTGCTATGGTTACTGTACTGTAACTCCCCAAAAGAATCTGGATTGTGGTGAGGGAACAGAGAAAAAATCTGAATTAGGACCTGCACTTACGAAGAGGGTAGGCAGCTGTCTATCAGGGAGTAA